>NC_031795.1:5183395-5191795 GCF_001522545.3 Parus major | reverse complement strand
GGGATGAACCTTTGGATCAGGAGCCCCGCGCTGTTGTCGCCCTGTCCTGGGTGAGCCCTGGCGGGTGTCCCCCACCCCTGCACGGACACAGCGCCTTTCCCAGCGGGAATGCGGCAGGACCGAGTCCCGGCTCCAGCCCGGCTCCGCTGCTCTCTGGGAAAGGGCGAGAACCGCGGGGTTGTTGCATCAGGGCTGCGCTTCCCAAGGGACTCCGGCGACGCCCGGGTGACAGCCTGGATGCCCTCCCCCTTTTCCACGATTCCCAGCGCTCCAGAGCCGCTGGATAACGAGCTCCGCGTTGGGCCAGGCTCTCGCAGAGACGCGAGCGGGGTTGGACGCCAGGGAGGCCAAGGAAGGAGCTTTGCCCGATCCTCGTGGTTATTTTTATCTTGCTCTCCTTGTTGTGCTCCGACATTCCCGCTCCCAGGCTGGAAGGAGGCTTTTCCCCCACCAGGGATGCTGGGAATTGCGGGAATGTATGAGAGGAGCTAACAACGGGCTGGAAAGGGGCCCTACTCCAGCCATCCAAGCTTTTCCTGCCTCTCCCAGAGTTCAAATTCCCTTTATCCCTCTGCGGGAGCTGGATCTTGGACAAATATCCGCATCCAGCTGCTCCCTCTCCCCTCACCGCTGCAGGAGGCACCCGAGGGACAGCGCGGGGGCTTCAGCCCGTGACGAATCCCCCGCACCGGGGCGACCTTTGTGCCGCTCCCTCTCGCCCGGGGTGGCGGCTTCTCCCTGCCCTTGGCTCCCATCCCGGGGCTGGCAGCCAGCGCCGCTGGGAGCTGGGGGTTACTGGGATGCAGGGAAGAGAAACTATGAGCAAAGCAAACCCCAGCGGCGTTCGGGGCTGGAATTTCCAGCTGTTGCGGCGATTTTTAATTTATTTTCTTTTATTGCCCGTTCTGACTGGGACAGCTGAGGGAGCAGCTGGCTCCTTCTGGGAAAAACCCCGGGATCTGTTGGGTGCCTTGGTCTTGCAGCCAAGCCGAGCTCAGCGGCTCCGGAGGTGTCAGGACTGGTTTTATCCATGAATTGAGCCTTTTTTCCATGCCAGGCCGTCGGTTTCCTGAATTCCTCCGTTGCTCCATGACTTAACTTTGTTCCAGTGGCACGGATTCCTTGTGGGCAGCTGGAATCGGAGCTGTCCCGTCCGTCGGGAGCGAGGGAAAAGCTCGGGAGGGGAGGTTGGCAGGGCAGGGGCCGTGCTGGGGCTCCGGTCCGATCAGGGGGATCGGGAATTCTGCTCCCAGCATCCACGCCAGTAAACCCGACTGGATGGAGAACAGACTTCCAGCTTTTCCGGATCCAGGGGGAGCTGGCTTGGAATCTCCCAGCGGCTCGGAGGCGATTGTGACGCTTGTGGTGGCCTCGGGCTCGTCGCATCCCTGGTTTTTTTGGGAATGTCACCGCTTTCCTGCAGTTTGCTTGGAAGTGGGTGCTGCTTTCCCCAGGCAGGCTGGGGACCCGCCCCGGGGAGGGGTGGTGGCAGTGCCACGGGGCTGGGACAGTCCCCACACGGATGTGGGGCGGGGTCGGCCTCCCGCCACAGGAGCCGAGTGACAAAATTCCACAGGATTTTGTCACTCTCCAGCCGGGATTCCTGGCTCTGGTGGCTGTTCCCGCTCTGTGCCGAGTCCCCAAACATCTGGGATGTCAAATCTTCATGTGGAGGTGACGGGGCAGCCTCAGCGGGGTGACAGCTCTGGTCCCTACCCTGCTGGGACATTGTTGAGTGGGTCCAACACCTGGATCACAGCGTGTCCCAGCTGGAATGTTGTGTCCTGGATGGAAGATCACCTCCCAGGTGGAATATCACCTCCCAGCTGGAATATCACCTCCCAGCTGGAATATTCTCAGCCCCCAACACTCCCCTGGGTGTTTGTGGGGGCTAAAATCCAGGTTCTGGAGCAGAGGAACCCCCTGGAAATTCTGGGACCCCATGGAAAGCTCTGGAACAACATGAAGATTCATGTGCTGTGTCCAGGGAAGGAGCGGGATGCTGGAGGAATGGGAAGGGCACCGCACGAACAGCAGATCCCATTTTCCCATTTTCCAGACACTGAATCCAGAATGCAGGGACAGGATCACATCCATCCCCAGCCAGGACCTGCTGCAGCTCTGCTGGGCTCAGGATCCAGCAGCTCCGGGCTCCGCTGGCTCCTTCGCTGCTCCTCCCTTCCCCCAGTGAGATGCCAGAGCCCTGATGGAAAGCAGCCGGCTCGGGAGGCGTGCGGGGTTAACCAGAGCCAGATGGAGCCGGGAGGAACAGGCTGGGCCTGCAGGGGGGGCGAAAACGGGATCTTTTCCTGGAGAAAATCAATTCCTGGGAGCCCCAGGAAAGCGTGGGATCGCTCCGAAGGGAGCTGGGGCTGGCAGAGGTGGGGCTGGAAGAGGGTGGCGCATCCAGGGTGGGATGCAGATCCTGCTGGGGGTTGGTGTGGCCCGCTCCACGTTGGGTGGAGGTTTTTCCCTCTCCAGGGATGGTGGAAATTGGGGGTTCCAGGTGTGAGGAGAGCTGGAAATGGGCTGGAAAGGGAGGGTGGACAGCGAATCCCACTCTGCTGTGCTGGATGGGAGAGCTGGAAGTGCCGCATTTCCCTCCAAAATTGGCACCAGCACCCCCAGGGGCACCAAAGGCTTCTCCCATCTCAGCAGCACTTTCCCTTTTTCACTTTCACTTCCATTTCCCTTCTTCCTCTGGTTTTCCTCATGTTCCTCCCTCTCCCCTCTCTCCGTGCTCCATCCCACCCTCCCTCTGCCTTGCCCAGCATCCGGCTCAGCTCCAATCCTGCCCGGGTGATGAATCCCGCCGGGAAAAGCCTGGTGAGCCCCCTCTCCTTGTGTCCCCGCAGGAAAACACCTGGACCATGAAGGTGGCCCTGGCCTTCCTTCTCCCACTCGTGCTCGCGCTGGTGCCGGCGACCGGCGGGCAGCGACGGAAACCCCCGCGCAGACCCACCCGGCCGCCCGCGCCCTTCGAGGAGCCGGCCGAGCCCACCGAGCTGCCCCCTCCCCTCCCTCCGGGCCCTCCCTCCATCTTCCCCGACTGCCCCCGGGAATGCTACTGCCCTCCGGACTTCCCCTCGGCGCTGTACTGCGACAGCCGCAACCTGCGCACGGTGCCGGTGATCCCGCCCCGCATCCACTACCTGTACCTGCAGAACAACTTCATCGCCGACCTGCCCGAGGAGTCCTTCCGCAACGCCACCGGCCTCAAATGGGTCAACCTGGACAACAACCGCATCCGCAAGGTGGACAGGAAGGTGCTGGAGAAGCTGGAAAACCTCATCTTCCTCTACATGGAGAGGAACCAGCTGAAGGAGGTGCCCGCCTTCCTGCCGCCCAACCTGGAGCAGCTGCGGCTCAGCAGGAACCAGATCTCCAAGATCCCCAGTGGTGTCTTCAACAAGCTGGAGAACCTCGTGCTGCTGGACCTGCACCACAACAAGCTGAGCGACGGCGTCTTCAACAAGAACACCTTCAAGGGGCTCAAGAACCTCATGCAGCTCAACCTGGCCCACAACATCCTGAGGAAGATGCCCCCCGGCGTGCCCAGTGCCATCCACCAGCTCTTCCTGGACAGGAACAACATTGAGGACATCCCCAGCGATTATTTCAAGGAGTTTCCCAACCTGGCCTTCATCCGGCTCAACTACAACCAGATCTCGGATAAGGGGCTGCCCAAGAATTCCTTCAACCTCACCAACCTGCTGGTGCTGCACCTGGCCCACAACAAGCTCACCAACGTGCCCTTCATCAGCTCCAAGCTGGAGCACCTCTACCTGAACAACAACTCCATCGAGAGTGAGTCCCAGGGGCTGGCTGGGGCACGTGGGGAGGTTTTTGGGGGGAAAAAACCTTGGAAAGGTCGTTTCTTACCCGGTGGGATGTGATCCCTTCAAAGGGGGAAGCGGTGGTGGGATGAGGTGGGAGCTGCAAGGGTCTGGGGGGGAAGGGGAGGAGCAGAGTGAAATCACCCCCTGGTGCTGCAGGATTTTTCCTGGTTGTCTTCTTTGGGGCCACCTGCTCTTGGAAGAGCTCTTTCCCTGGAGAAAATCGGGATATTTAACGAGGAGAGCCTGGGCACGTATTTCAGGACCAGATGCCAAACACACGGCTGGGGATGGTGAGGAAATATCCCAGCTCCGCTCCCGAGCAGAACCGTGTGAGGAAGGAATGGGGAGAACAAGGCAGGGCAGCCAGGGCTGCTTCACACCCTTCCAGGGAAATCCAGCTGCAATTCCATGGGAGAGGAGCCTGGGATGTGTGGAAAGAGGGCAAGCACAGAGGAGGAGACAGAATCCCACCGCATTCCCATTTTGGCACCCAAAGGGGCTCCAGAAGAGCTGGAGGTGGATTTGGGGTGAGGGATGGAGGAACAGGTCACAGGGAATGGCTTCACAGTGCCAGAGGGCAGGGATAGATGGGATATTGGGATGGAATTCTTCTCTGGGAGAGATGTGAGGGTCTGGAACGGAATTCTCAGAGCAGCTGTGGCTGCGCCATCCCTGGAGGTGTCCAAGACCAGGCTGGATGGCGCTAGGAGGACCCAGGGATAATGGAAAGTGTCCTTGGGTGATCTTTATGTTCCCTTCCAAACCATTCCAGGATTCCTGGTCTCTCCTGATGTTTCCACTGTTGGGTCTCCAGGACCCTGCTGTGATCACATCCAGCTCCAACACTCATTAATCTGAATTTTAATCAAACACCACCAAATCTGAGCCGGGAGGGACCTCGGGCTGCAGGTGGTGACTCCTGCTGGCTCCCCACACTCCCAGCATCCAGGTCCTGCCGGTGCTTTCCATGGACAGAAATCCTGTGCACGCCCTGACCCAGCTTCTCCTCTCCTGTTTGCCCCGGTTTTTAAAAGGTTCCCATCCCTGGGGCCAGACATCAGAATCCCTGGGTTTATTTTCCATAACGCAGGCCCCAGCCGGCCAGGGACACGTGGAATTCCAGAGGCGAGAACGAGCTGGGTGCTGACGTTATCTCCGGCGTGATGGGGCTGGAGAGGAATTCCTTGATGTTTTTTTGGGAAGCTCAGGGCTGGCTCAGCAGGTTCTGGGAGAGGGATGATCCCTTTTCTCCCCGGAATGTCACCGCATCCCTCGCCACGCTCTGGAGGAACGTGACCTACTTCGCTCCTGATGAAAAGCCAGATTTTCCCTCTCGCTGGGGCTTCGGGAACAGCCTGGGATTGTCTCTTTTGCTGGCAAAACAGCCCCAGTTTGGGGTTCAATAACAGGGGGGGTTCAAAAATCCCCATCCACATCCCCTTTTCCCTAACCTACACCCCTCTGTTACTCCTGTCTACATCCCCTTTTCCTCAACCCTCTGTTCCTCCTTCCAACATCCCCTTTTCCCTAATCTGCATCCCGCTTTTCCTCCTGTCCATATTCCCCTTTTCCCTAACCTGAATCCCTCTATTCCTCCTGTCCACATTCCCCCTTTTCCCTAAACTGCATCCCGCTTTTCCTCCTTCCCACGTTCCCTTTTCCCTAACCTGAATCCCTCTATTCCTCCTTTCCACATTCCCTTTTCCCAAACCCTCTTTTTTCTCCTTCCCACATTCCCTTTTTCCCTAACCTACATCCTGTTCTTCCTCCTGTCCACATTCCATTTTCCCTAACCCTCTGTTCCTCCTTCCCACATTCCCCTTTCCCTAACCCGCTTTTCCCCCGTCCACATCATTCCCTTTTCCCTAACCCGCTGTTCCTCCTTTCCACATTCCCTTTTCCCTAACCTGCAACCCATTCTTCCTCCTGCCTCCATTCCCTTTTCCCTAATCTGCGTCCTGCTTTTCCTCCTTCCCACATTCCCTTTTCCCAAACCCTCTGTTCCTCCTCTCCACATTCCCTTTTCCCTAACCCATTCTTCCTCCTGTCCACATTCCCTTTTCCCAAACCCTCTTTTTCCTCCTTCCCACATTCCCTTTTCCCTAACCTGCATCCCTCTGTTTCTCCTGTCCACATTCCCTTCTCCCAAACCCTCTTTTTCCTCCTTCCCACATTCCCTTTTCCCTAACCTGCATCCCGCTCTTCCTCCTCTCCCCACAGAAATCAACGGCACGCAGATCTGCCCCACCTCGCTCGTGTCCATCCAGGATTTCTCTCCCTCCGACCTGGACAGCGTCCCGCGGCTCCGCTACCTGCGGCTGGACGGGAACCTCCTGAAGCCGCCCATCCCTCTGGACCTGATGCTGTGTTTCCGCCTGCTGCAGTCCGTGGTGTTTTAGCCTCTCCCAGGCCCGGCTTTGCTCGGACATTTCATCCCCGGCGGCGTTTGACACGTGGGACCCTCTCTCCTCCCTCTCCCCCCTTTCCCTCCGCATCCCTCTCCCCGCTGCTCCCTTTCCTCCCCTGCAGGGACAGCCTTGGGGACCGCTCTCTGCAGGACAGCGCCGTGTCCCGGCTGCCACCCCAGCTCCTGTCCTTGTCCCCGAGCCCCCGAGCCGGCTCCGTCCGTCCCTTGGCACCCAGCAGAGTTCTGGGCGCGTCGGGTTCGCTCTGGATGGAGCTGC
Organism: Parus major; assembly: GCF_001522545.3. Classification (NCBI taxonomy): domain Eukaryota; kingdom Metazoa; phylum Chordata; class Aves; order Passeriformes; family Paridae; genus Parus; species Parus major. The sequence continues at coordinate 5,185,272 of NC_031795.1, read as the reverse complement.
TGGAGGAGCTGGGCTTGGAGCGTGTCCCTGCTCCTGGGGAATGATTCCCGGTGGATTTTGGAGGCTGGGCTGGCCTGGAGGGCGGGTGGGATCCATGGAAGTGGAGCGAAGATGGGCGATGTGGCCGTGCCAGGGGATGAGGACACTCCTGTCACCTGGGCCCTTCTGGAGAGCTTTGGCTCCACATTTCCCCGGAGGAGGAGGATCTAAATCCCTCCTGGAGCTGTGGATTTGCCGGGATGGAGCAGGGAGGGTGTCCTGCCCCTGGATCCTGCGCCCTTCGTGGGCCGCACCTTCCCACACCCCCTGGGCAAGACCCGCCCCTTCCCGGCTTCAAATCCCCCATCCCAGCACCGATCCATGGGGTCACAGCCCCATCCCAAAATCCTGCACCTTTCCCTGTGAAATCTGGGATATAGGGCCACATCCACGGGGCCACAGCCCCATCCCAGCATCCTGAATCCTTCCCTGTGAAATCTGGGATATAGGGCCACATCCACGGGGTCACAGCCCCATCCCAGCATCCTGAATCCTTCCCTGTAAAATTGGAGGATGCAGGGACACATCCACGGGGTCACAGCCCCATCCCAAAATCCTTCACTCTTCCCTCTGAGATCTGAGGATTCAGGACCACATCCACGGCTCAGTTTCTCTCTGGAGCCAATCACACATGACTGGGTTTTGCCCTTTTTTTTTATTTTTTATTAGAAATAAAAGGAAGGGGAAAGAAAAGGGAAGAATTATCCTTTGGAAGAGCTATTTTTATCCCTTCTCTTCCTCGTCCTCACATGTATCGCTTCCCCCTTCCATAGCTGTACCTGCATTTATAGGGTGTCCGGGTTTAGGGGGGATTATTCTCTTCTCTTCTTCCTGAGTCTCAGGATTTGGATTTAAAGGCCGAGCATTAGAGAGGGAAAAAAAAACCAACAAAATCCCACTGCAATGAGCATTAAATAAACCAAAGAAAGCTCCTTTGTGTCCAGCCAGCAGAACTGACCCTTCCCGGGATGGCCACGGACGGGCACCGTGTCCTTCTCCCTGCGGATGGCACAGGGATGCTCCCCTTTCCCCCTTAATTAAAACCTCCTGCTAATTAAGGAGGTTTTTCCCGATGATCAAATCCCCTTTTCCAGCTCTCCCTGCAGTTGGGTGGGACAGGTTCCAGCCCTAAACCCGGACGGAGCCCCCGATAAATAGGATTTATCTATATTTATATCTGATGTGTATATAGACTGGTAGAATGTACAGATATTCCTAGAGCCACGTGTGCCTCCCAACCCAGCAACTTTATGGGATTTTCACTCCCACTCCCTGCAGCAGTGGAAATAAAATCATTCACAAGGGACCCCGAGCTCTCCCTGATCCATCCTCGTCTTCCTCAGGCTCTGCTTCGTCCAGCAGCAAAATTTCCTTGCCTGGGGACAGCTCTCCCAATATTTTTGTGGGGTTGGTGGGTTTGGGGTTTTGGCTGCAGTGATGCTGAATTTGGGAAGGAATTCTCAGCTGGGAGGGTGGGGAGGGGCTGGGATGGGATTCCCAGAGAATCCGTGGCTGTCCTTGGATCCCTGGAAGTGTCCGGGGCCAGGCTGGAGCAGCCTGGAGGGGTGGAAGGTGGTGATGGAGTGGGATTTAAGGTGCCTTGACCCCAAACCAGGGTTTGAGGGGTTGGGCTCACAGCCCTGGAGTCAAAGGCAGTGTCACACGCTGCAGTCACCCCGGCAGAAGGTGACACCGAGCATCGGGACAGGTGACAGCCATGAGCTGCTCCCGTGGCACCAGGGGAATCCCTAAAAACCTCCCCGGGGTGATTTTCTCTGTGGGAGCAGCATGGAGATCTCCAAAGCCACTCTCCCACCCCTGGCAGCTGCCAGGATCCA
>NC_031795.1:5177407-5183128 GCF_001522545.3 Parus major | reverse complement strand
TCTGGGATGCAGAGCCCCATCCCTGGGGTCACATCCCACCTCCACGGTGCTCTCCCAGCCCCGGCAGCCGCGGGGATCCGGGCTCGGGCTGCTCGTGTTCCCACACGAGCCGGGTGGGTGGCGGCAGCGGCTTCTCCTCCCGCGCGTCCCCTCAGTGTCCCCAAAGCCGCTCCTGCTGCCGCTGCCCCCACGCGAATCCCGAGTGGAGAGGGAGGACGGCTGCGGGGGAAGGTGTGAGGATGTGGGATGAGGCGTGGGGATGCTGCCGGGAGGGGTTGAGCGGCTTTGGGTGCGGCTGTGGGGCCGCCCCTCCCAGCCCCGGTGTTTCGTAACCGGAGCGTGAATCCCCCACTCGCGGCGGGGGTTTTTTCCCTCTCTTGGGATGTCAGACCCATCTCCCACGGGAGCTGAGCACCCCAAACCTGCTCCCTGCAAACCCTCGGTGCCCCCCCGGGATTGGGGCTGAGAGTTTGGGAAGCTGCTCCTGTGGGGTGACGGGGAAGGCTGGGATTAGTGGGGTTAACCCCACATTAGAGGGGTGGGGGCTCCTCAGCTGCTGTTCCCAGTGCTGGGAAGGTTCTGGATCCCCCAGGGGTTGGGATCAGGAGGAATTCGGGCTCCAGTCAATCCCCCCTTGCAGCTGGTGACGCCCCAACCCCATTTGTGGGTGCCGAGCAGGGACCCCCCGCTCTGAGAGGCTCGGCACCCACCCTTCGGGGGATGCTGGGTGCTCAGGGACTTTTGGGACGGTGACAGGCGCGGGGACCTTCCAGGTGACACCGACCATGCAGGGAACGCTGAGGAGGGACAAGGGGAGGCTGCTGCTTGTGGGGACAAGGACAGGACATCATTCACGGGGACAGCACAGAAAAGCAAAGACCCCAAAGACCCCATAGCCCTGGGGACCCTTCAGTCCTGGGAACCCTTCAGTCCTGGGGACCCTTCACCCCTCGGGGACCCTTCAGTCCTGGGGACCCCGCTGTCCTGGGGACCCTGGCCCAGCCCCTTTCCCCTGGCAGCGCTGTCGCCCCCCGAGCTGCCACATCGCCTCCGTCACGGTGGCCACCGAGCCGCCTAATGAGGGGCTTAATGAAGATTAGCGGCCGCTCCGTGCTGAGCGGGGCTGTCCTGGCCGGGGGTGGGGGGGGGGGGGGGGCACGGAGTGGGCTGGGGTCGCTGCGGATGCCGCCGGTGCCCACGGGGGGCTGGGGGGGCTGCGGGGGTGTCCCCGGCCGCCCCTCGAGCAGATGGGTGCTCCGGGAGGGTGGGTGGTGCGTGGGGGGCGATGCGCCGCTGGCGACAGGAACATTTTCGCGGCCGTGGGTGGGCACGAGGCTGCCCAGGAGGGGCTGCCGTGCTCGCTCTGCCCCTCCTGGGGTGTCCCAGCCCCGCGGTGACATCCCCCAGGAGGGGGGTGGCCCCCCGAGATAAGCCCTGGCCGGCGGTGGGGGGTCTGTGCAGCCCCCCAAACCCTGGGCTGGTCACTGGGGTCCCCCTGGTGCTTTGGGGTGTCCCCGGGGCCAGACCCAGCCTGGGGTCCCTCTCTGGTGGCACCAGCTGGGGTGGCGCTGGCTTTGTCGCCCTGCCCAGAGCCGTGTCCCCCCGCCCCTGGGGACACCAGGGAGCCATCAGCGCTCGTCCCCCTCCTCTGCCGCCCCTCTGAGCCCCAGCCCGGGCTGGAGCAGAGCCACCACCGGGGCCGGCTGGCCCTGGCGACAATGTAAGGTCGCAGCAGGGGACCGCCGGTTTGATTGGCCGCATCCTGCCTGTCCCCTCGGCCGGACCCCCAGAGCAGCCCCCCTCCTCCTCCTCCTCCTCCTCCTCCTCCTCCTGTCCGTGCTTTAAAAGCCCGACAGCCCTTCCCCAGCAGCTCCCCCAGCCCCTGCCGCCGAGCGGGGCTCTCCACGCCGAGGAGGAGGAGGAGGAGGAAGGACAGGGGGTACGTCGGTGCCGGCTCCCTTTGGTTCCTCCAGAGCCCGCCCGGGCTGGGGCAGCTGGGGAATGGGAGGGTTTGGGGGGTGCCGGGGGGCTCAGCGCACTGGGAAAGGGCGGATCTGGGGGGAAACAGCAAGAATTTGGGAGCAGCATCCTCAGGATGGAGTGAAAAACCTCTGGGCTGGGTGGTGGATTTGGGATTTGGGATTTGGGATTTGGGAGAGGCTGAAGGGGTCCGGAGCGTCCCCCCACTCTGCCGTGGGTGTCCCATGGGAGGGAAGCCTGGAGAGAGGGAATTCTGTGGGCCCTGGAGGGTCTGGATGTGGAGCTGCGAGGCCTGGGGGGCTCCCCGTGCTGTCACACGGATCCTGCGGCCTCTGGCTCCCCAGGATGTTGGAGAAGCAGAATCCCGGGATTCCTAGACCTGGATGTGGGAGCAGAATGGGGGAACAGCAGTTCCAGGGCGGGGCTGGTTCCCCTCGGCTGCTGCTGGGCCAGGGACCGGTTCCTGCCCCGACCCCCTCATCACCCCCGACCCCCTCATCACCCCCGACCCCCTCCCCATCTCCCAACCCCCTCCGCACTCCCCCGGGCTGGGAAAGCCGGGAAACACCGGCGGGGCCTCTCCTGCACAGCCGAGCGTGAAATGGGCTGAAAAGGGTCACTGAACGTCCCCGGGGCTGGGGGCTGCCTGTCCCCCCAGGGCTTGGGGCTGTCTGTACCCTCGGGGATGGGGGCTGTCTGTCCCTCCCGGGACTGGGGGCTGTCTGTACCCTCGGGGATGGGGGCTGTCTGTATCCCCCCGAGCTGGAGGCTGTCTGTCCCCCCCGGGCTGGCTCAGCCGCATCCCTGCCCCGCATCCATCCAGCTCTCGGTGCCCGTTCCAGGCCCCATCCCTCGGCGCAGTGACCCTGGCCGGGCGCAGGATGTGTCCCCTGGGCTGGCTGGGAGTGGCCAGCCTGTGCCTGGGGACACTTTGGGCTGTCCCAGCCAAGGAGAGGAGGAAAGCGGAGAAGCCCAAGGCTGACCTGACCCTCTATGAAAACCCGGATTTGGACAACTACGACCTGACCTTGGATAACTACGGGGAGATCCTGGACCTGAGCAACTACGAGGAGCTCTACGACTACGGGGACCTTGTCCCGAAGGTGAGGAGGACGCAGGAGAGCCCCTGGGTGCATCCCGGGACAGGGATTTGGTGCCAGGGATGGATGTGGCACCGCAGGAACGAGCAGCCACTGGCAGCAGCAGCAGCAGCAGCAGCCCTGGCAGCTCTCCCGGTGCTGGGGAAGGTTTTACCCGAGCCAAACCTCTGCCAGCTCTTTGTCCCCCTGCCAGCGCCTGGATGTGAGGATTCCTTCATCCCTCTGGGCCAGGAGGGGTCCTTGGAGAGCTTGCAGAGCTTTCCAAGAAGGAATTCCTAACCCCAACCTGTGACCGCGGGGCGGGACGTCACCCACCCTCACACCCAGCTGTGTTTGCAGATCGAGGTTGGCACCTTGGCTCCTCGCCCCAAGGACCCCAAAACCCACCCAGAGCTGGGTGAAACCACAGCTGGAACCCCAAAACCGCAGCCCCCGAGCGGCGCTGGCCCCGCGCCCCCAGCGCCCATCCCCGGGCAGGGTGAGTTGTGTTCCCTCGGGATGCATCCCCACGTCACAGGGGTGGAGTTTTTGGGGAAAAAAAGGGAATTCTTGTGCTGCCAGCAGCTCTTTGCAGGGTTTTGGGGTTGAGTCTGCTCACACAGCGAGGCAGGAGGGCGACAGAGAGAGAAATTTCTGGGAAAAAAACAACTCCAGCAAAGCAGCGATGCTTTAATGAGCAGAGGCTTTGCCACAGTGGCAATTAAATTAGCGACAATTAAAATCCTGGAGCGAGGATAAATATCTTTATCCCTTTTCTGTCACTCCAGACCGGGACAAATTAAGTGGGAGGAGAAAGGAAATCGGTGCTGAGCTGTTTTGTACCCCCCCTGGAAGGGATGGGGAACCTGGGGGGGGACCGGGATGGAGCTGGGGGAGAGGAGGGGGATCAGGTGCAGGGGTGGGCTCGGTTTTACCCCTCCTGCCCCCCACGCTGGGGCCTTTGGGGTGGCTGGGACAGATTTTTCTTGATCCAAAATAATTTTCTTGAGTTCTGCTTCCTCCAGTGGGAAAATGGAAGGGGGGCAGGAGAGATTTGGGTGTAAAAAGCTGAATTTGGGGGCTTTGATCTCCCCTCCTCCTGCAGGAGGGATTTGGGCACTTTGTTTATTAATAGGAATTTTTGGCTGGGAGGTTCTTGCATCACCCGATGCTGGGGCTGTGACAGCTCTGGGGGTCACAGATCCATGTCCCCATGGCAGGGTGGGCAGATCCCACTGTTGTGGGGTATTTTATGGGGTCAGGGGGCTGTGACAGCTCTGGGGGTCACAGACCCGGAGCAGGGTGGGCAGATCCCGCTGTTGTGGGGTATTTTATGGGGTCAGGGGGCTGTGACAGCTCTGGGGGTCACAGATCCACAGCAGGGTGGGCAGATCCCACTGTTGTGGGGTGTTTTATGGGGTCAGGGGGCTGTGACACCTCTGGGGGTCATAAACCCCATGTCCCCATGGCAGGGTGGACAGATCCCACTGTTGTGGGGTGTTTTGTGGGGTCAGGGGGCTGTGACACCTCTGGGGGTCACAAACCCAGAGCAGGGTGGGCAGATCCTGATGTTGTGGGGTATTTTATGGGGTCAGGGGGCTGTGACAGCTCTGGGGGTCACAAACCCACAGCAGGGTGGGAAGATCCCACTGTTGTGGGGTATTTTATGGGGTATGGGGGCTGTGACAGCTCTGGGGGTCACAGATCCACAGCAGGGTGGGCAGATCCCACTGTTGTGGGGTGTTTTATGGGCTCAGGAGTGGTTTCCATGCCCAGGCTGTCTCTGCACCCCCAGGCCTGCCCAGCTGCCTGCTGTGCCTGTGCCTCGGCACCTCGGTGTACTGCGACGACGCCGACCTGGAGCAGATCCCGGCGCTGCCCCCGGACACCGCGTACCTGTACGCCCGCTTCAACCGCATCGCAGCCATCCGTGCCCGAGACTTCTCCGGCCTCGGTGCGTCCCGGTCAGCGGGACCCACGGGGAAAATCCCTCCCGGCAGAGTTAGGGTAGAGCAGTTAAAAATCAGGATTTGATGGGAAGCTGGTGGTGATGGGCACAGCCGGGATTGGGTTTCTGCAGTTTTATCGGGTTAATTATTACCTGTTTGATGGTGCATCTGAATTTCTGCAGTTTTATCAGGTTAATTGGTTGGGATATTTAATAGGTGCATGGAATAGGATTTGGTCGTTCCAGCCTCGCATCAACCCCATCCTGCCCCACTTCTTATCGTAGGTGCCCTCCTTGGAATAACACCAAACAATATCTCAGGAATATTGTTTGTTGAATATTATTCAGTATTATTGAATAGATATATTCAAATATATACTTTATATATGTAAAATATACATATTAAATACAGTATATATAATTATAGATATTATGTTAAAATATAAGTAATTTAAATATAAATATATAATATATAATAATATATAATATATAATATATATACTATACTATACTGTATGTAATATAATGTAATATAATATAATATAATACAATACAATATAATACAATACAATATAATATAATACAATACAATACAATACAATACAATATAATATAATATAATATAATACAATACAATACAATATAATATAATATAGTATAGTATAATATAATATAATATAATACAATATAATATAATATAATATAATATAATAT
>NC_031795.1:5169535-5175894 GCF_001522545.3 Parus major | reverse complement strand
TCCTCCTCCCCCTCCTCATCCTCCTCTTCCCTGTCCTGGTACTGGCCCTGGTCCTGATCCTGGGCCTAGGCCTGGACCTGCTCTTCCTCCTCATCCCTTTGACTCAGATTTGTCCCTTTCCCTGCACCTGAGTGGGATGAGATTTATCTGAGTTTAGCAGATCCCGCCTTCTCCATCCTCTCCTCCTCCTCCTTCTCCTCCTCTTCATCCTCATGGTCCTGGTCCTGATCTGGGTCCTAGTCCTGGTGCTGGTTCTGCTCCTCATCCTCATTGTCCTGCTCCTGCTCCTGCTCCCTCTGACTCATCCTCTCCCCTTTCCATGTTCCAGAACAACAACATCCAGACGATGCACGAGGACACGTTCTGTGACAGCCAGGACCAGGGCCAGATCCGCCGGGCGCTCGAGGACATCCGCCTGGACGGGAACCCCATCAATCTCAGCCTCTTCCCCAACGCCTTCTTCTGCCTGCCCCGCCTGCCCACCGGGCGCTTCTCCTGAGCCCCCGAGCTGGAAATGCAGGAAAATATTCCCAGATCCCGTCCCAGAGCGCTCGGCCCCCGCTGCTCCCTGGGAAATGTGGATAACGTGGGGGTGTCTCACCCCAGTGTGAGCTCGGTGCTGGGGCAAACACAGCGGGGAGTAATGAAATAAAAATAAAATGAAGATTTTTAAATGCACCCAAAGTCTTGTTCTTGGCAGTGAGAGTGGAGGGAAGTCCTCGGCCAGACCCAAATTGGCTTGAATTTGCAAAGATGGGATTTCCCTGAGTCCCGTTTCTCCCTCCATTCCCTCCCAGAGCCTCGGGAAGATCCTGAGATCCTGTACAGGGTGTCCTGGCGTTGCTCCAGGGAGGTGACACTCAGGCCCTCTCAGGTGTGATCCATCCCCAGCTCCAGCTGTGCAGCTCCAGAGGGTGTTTCACATCCAGATGTGACCTCTGGGCACAGCTGCACAGTCCCCGTGTGCTCCCAGAGAGGATAAAACTGGAAATCCCTGCACAGGGAAACAGGAATCTTCCATCCCCTCATCCTGGAGTCACTGCAGTCCCGGGAACAGGGACTGGGAGCTGTCCTGGCGTTGGGTGGGATCTCCAGCACCCCTGGATTTGGGAGGGCACCCCTGGATTTGGGAGGGCATTCCTGGATTTGAAACCACAGAGAAACCTGGAAATCCTCACGTCCAACAGCCCCGCCAGGAGCAGCAGGAAAATCACTGGGATGGAGTTAAAATCTCTGGGATCATCCCGGCTTCCAGCAGCCGAGAGGAGCTGCCCAGTGGTGTGAGATATTTTCGACGCGATGTATTCATCCCCTATATTTTTATCCACGTGTAAGGAACACCGCGAGGGGGATGACACATCCCCGGAGAATCCAAACCCCTGAACTGAAACCACGGAGCTCAGCCCACATCCTCGGAGCCCGGGGAGGCATCCGAAGGCGGCTGGAGAAAACCTGGGAAGAGGATCCAGCTCCTCATCCATGGGGACCCGGAGCCCGTGGCACAGCACGGAGAGGAGCATGGCACCTTTATTTTTCCATGCAAAACCCAGCTCAGGCATGGATTGTTGACCCAAAATCCTTGGGAAATGGGAATTTGGAGCTGTTTTATCCAAAGTTCTGGGATTTGTTGCCGCTGTTGTCGTGTCACCCCTGAGACAGCTCAGCTCTGTCCCCGCATCCACCTCCATCCCCATCCACCCTTTCAACACCTTCCCACCAGACTTTATCCCGCTGTTCCCATGGGGTGGAGCCCCCAATCCCAAATCCAACCCCACTTCTGCCCCTCCAGAGCTCTGGAAAAGGTGGGAACACCTCTGTCCCATCCTATTCCCTCCTCCCCGGGGGTGAGGGGACCCCAAAGCCGCCCAAGGCAACACAACGCCCCCAAACCTCATCTCTCTTCCAGCAAATCCCCCTCACAGCTACTCGTTTCTTTCGGAAAAGTTGGGATTTCTGCAAATCAGGCTCCAGCAGGATGGAACTGGCCGAATTTTCCCAGCCAGGTCCTTCGCGTTCGTCCCGCTAGAGGGCAAAGGCAGAGTGTCGGGAATGCCGGACCTTCCCCCGGACCGCGCTCTCCCTCCTGGAGGCTTTGGGTCTCCCGGGAATGCCCGCCGGGATTGGGAATATCCCGGGAATTACCGGGGGAAGGTTCAGAGGAGGCTGGGCTGCGGCAGGAGGGTGAGGGCAGGGCTCCCGGGTTTACAGAAATCCCGATTTTTCCGAGGGCAGGGAGTGGCTCTGGGGGGCTCTGCTGGGGCAGAGCTGAGATTCAGGGAGGGTGCCTTGGGTGGCTTTGGTGTCCCTGTCACCCCAGAGAGGAGAGATCCTGGCGGGACCCCAGGAGTGGCTGGTTATTGATTATTGGGGCAGTTATTGATCTCGCCCTCGTGTCCCCGCTGGGAACGGCCACCCCCTCCTGCCACTCCAGCGGGCAGGGGCTGTCCCCAGGCTGTCCTCGAGCCCCGGGACCCTGTCCTGGAGCAGCCAGGAGGGCACAGAGCCCTCCCCTGGTGCATCCCTGTCCTCCCCTCCATCCCGCCTCCCTAGTCCGGGAGCATTCCCGTGCGGAATTCCTGGCTCTGCCTCCCTCCTGGCTGTGCTGCTCAAGGTCACCTTCCCCCGGCGGGGCTGGATTGTCGCATATTGTCACATATTGATCGCTGGGCTGTGGCAGCGCGGGCTCGCAGCGCTCCCGAGCCCCGCCAGCTCCGCATCCTGCGGCTCCCGCCCGCTCCATATGGGCCCTCTCCTCCTCCTCCTCCTCTTCCTCCTCCTCCTCCTCCTCCTCCTCCTCCCCGCCAGCCCCGCTCCGCTCCCAGCCCCGGCACCGAAGCACAGCCCGGGAATTCTCCACATTTCCCGAGCCCCGGAGAGCGGGACCCGCTCCCTCTCTGCCTCCTGGGGGATGCGGCACCAGCACGGCCCTGCCCCTGGAGGGGCTCGGAGGAGCTGGGACAGCGAGTGACATCCCTGGGGACAGCGAGTGACAACCCCGGGGACAGCGTGTGACATCCCTGGAGACAGCGTGTGACATCCCTGGGGACAGCGAGTGACACCCCCGGGGACAGCGAGTGACACCCCTGAGACAGCGTGTGACACCCTTGGGACTCTGTGTGACATCCCTGGGGACAGTGTGACACCATTGGGGACCCTGTGTGACATCCCTGGGGACAGCGAGTGACACCCCCAGAGACAGCGTGTGACACCCTTGGGGCTCTGTGTGACACCCCTGGGGACAGCGAGTGACACCCCTGGGGCTCTCTGTGTGACGCCCCCAGGGGACTTTTTGTGTGTCCAGGAGTTCCCTCCATCCTCTTCTACCCAGGATTTTCCAAGTTCAACATTCCCAATCCCCGTTCCTCACCCAAATTTCCTGTCCCTTGTCCCCCCCGCGGGAGCAGCCGGTGTCATTTGGCCACCACGCGGGGACAGAGCTGTCCCCTGTGTCCCTCTGCAGCTCCTCAGCCAGGGCGGGCTCAGGGATGTGAAACAGAAATCAGGGAATGAGGATGGAATTTTCAGCCTCCAGAAAAAGCTGGGAAGATCCCCCAGAATGACCAAAACCTCATTTTCCTGCCTCAATCCCAATGGGGATTTTGGGGTCGCTGCTGGAGTCATTAACTCCCCCTGGGAATTAAGAAATTATTCTGATTGTTGATGGTGCTGCTCCAATTCCGGACATTTCCCCTTTTTTCCCCCCAGAATATCCCAGGGCTGGGATTGATTAGGTGGGAGCTGGATGAAAGGGCGGCCCATGAATTATCCCTGAGGTGTGGACAGCTCTGGGGTCCCTCCAGGGAAACTCAACAATGGGAATGGGAATGGGAACAGGATGGGGGGAACAGCCTGAGCTTTTCTTCTCCTCATTTTCCCCTTCGCCACTGGAAAAACAAACAAAAAATAAACCCCCCAAAAAAAAAACAAAAAGAAAAAAAAAGGAGGGAAAAACACAGCAAAACGCAGCAAAATGCAGCAAACACATTCCTTGATGTTTGTTGTTTTTTTCACATCCCCCTCCCCCTCGAATTGTGTAAAAATAATCAGTAGAAATTCAGATTTCTCTGGCTCAGCCCCCTCCCTGCAGCACTCCCAAGGGATTGGGGGTTCCTGCAGCATCCCGGGGCTTTCCTGGCTTTCTCTTGGATTGGGATCCCGCTCCCGGAGCGGCTCCGGGGTGGGAGATGTGACCACGACACCGACACCGCTATTTTTAGCAGCGACTCGTTAGGTCCTGTCAACAGGAGCCCTGAGAAAGCCTGGGAAAGGCTCCGGGATGGGAAGCGTGAATTCCCGGGAAGGGGGGCCTTGGATGAACCCGGTTCCTGCACAGGGAACGGCTCCGAGGGGCCTGGATTTGTGGGAAGGGGATGCAGGGATGAGGGATGGCACAGAGGATGCCCGGGAGGGGGAGGTGGTGGCCCTGTGGCAGCCAGGAGTGGCACTGTCGCCTCCTTGGGGGGGTGACAGCAGCACGGCTCCCCAAAATCGGGAATGTTCTCCTGCCCTGCTGCTGCTCCCAACCCAAGGGCTCCTGGATCCCACCCCAGGGCGTCCTGGAGCAGGGAAAATTCTCTCCAGCTCCCATTCCCAGGGGGATCCTTTCCCAAGGAAAACGCCGGCGGGAATGGCTCTTCCATGCCGCAATCCCGGCTTTTCCATGGAGCACATCCAGCATCCTGATGGGCACGAGGCCCTCCCCAACCGGGAATTCAGCGTTCCCCCATTTTTTGCTTTTAGATTTTTTAATTTATCTTTATTTTTAAAAAATTTTGAGGTGAATCCGAGCTCTTCCAAGCGGGGTTTGGGTTGGTTTTGGGGGGGATGCTGTGCTCAGGAGGGGTTTGGGGGGCAGCACGGTGTTGGGAAGCCGAGGATCCGGACGGGAGGAGGGGAGCTCTGATTGATCGGCGTCTTTTAAAATAACCACGCGGAGCCTGGATCTTCCTTCTCTGTGGGATGTGGAAAACCTGGAGAGGGGGAAGAGAGAAACAGCTCCGAGCAAGCCGAGTGCAAGGATCGCTAATTTATGATCAGAGAAATGCGGGAGCTGGAGGATTGCAGGGAAAGGACCTGGCGTTCAGCTGAGGAGAAATCTGTTTTCTCCAGGCCTCAGGAAAAGGCTTCCCCACAGGGAAAATTGTGGGAACGCTGAGCCCAAATTGCTGCTCGAGGAATTATTCCTGCCTTTCCCTCCCCGCTGCTTCCAGCTGCACCGGGAGGTTCGGCTTTTCCTGGCCCTGCCCGTTGGGATGCAATTCCCCGTGAGGATTTGGGGATCACTGCCAGCCCTGAGAATTCCTCTTTCCCTCTTTATTTTTTTTGGGGGGGGATGATATTCCTTTGTGCACCCAGAGCAGGGTGGGGGAATTGGAATTCCCACATCTTTCCATCCGGGCCCTGCAGGACATTGATTTTATCCCCTGGGAATGTGTGACCCGCTTGCTGTGGCCGCTGGTGACGGCGCCGTGGCCCCGTTGTCGCTGTCCCCGCGGGCTCGGGGCCGTGAGGTGATGCGGGGGTTTTATCTCCGTTAAGCATCCCTGAGGAGCTGGGTGAGCATCACAGCACATCCCAGGGATCACTCCTTCCTCCTCCTCCTCCTCCTCCTCGTGTCCCCTCCCTCCCAGTGCCATCCTTAAAATTACACCCCATGGATTCATGGACGCACCTCAGCGCGGTGTGAAATGAGAAGAGAACCTGATGGCAGAGATTTTTCCTGGCTGCTGCCACCATGGGAATGAAAAGCCACGAGGAATCTGTTTTTTCTCGTGGAAAACTCTCCATGGAACCACAAGAGAAAACTCTTCTCTCGCTACAAAGACTGGGGGAAAGAATTTTGTGAAGCTGGGGCTGCTTTAGCATCCCAGGTTTTGTCCCTGTGCTGTCAGCTGGACAAGGGAAAGGTTGGGTGGGAGGGGAGAAAAGGTTTCTGAAAGTTTTATTTTGGTTTCTTGTAGTTCTGTTAATAAATTTTCTTTATTCTTTTTGAGTTTTGAGCCTTTTTTTTCCCTTCTCCCCATCCCTACCTAATGAGTAAATATTCTGGTGATTTTTTAGATCATCAGATCTAAATGTCCAGATTTTTATTGCTAAAAACCACCACATTATTTGGTGCGTAGAAATGGAAATCAGTGAATTTAAACTACCCCAGCCTGTCCCCATCCAGAGACCCCGGGGTTTGCCAAAGGTGCCGAGGAACGGGGACAAGGGGACACCACGGATGGACAGACGCTGGGACACCTCTTGGAGAAGGAAAAGCGGGATGAGCCGAGCTCCAGCAGCTCGTTAGCTGGCTTTGACAAGAGGCTAATTAGTCCTGGAAGATCCTTGGAATGGCTTGGAGAACCCTTGGAATG
>NC_031795.1:5167161-5168943 GCF_001522545.3 Parus major | reverse complement strand
AATCCCTGGAATGGTTGAAGGATCCCTGGAATGGTTGAAGGATCCCTGGAATGGTTTGGATAATCCCTGGACTGGTTGAAGGATCCCTGGAATGGCCCATCCTGCCCTTCCCCGCCCGGCCGTGCCCAGGTTTGGCTCACACGGCTCCAACCCCCGGAGGAAATTCCGGGAAATCGATGTCTGTGCTCATGAGTTATTGATCTCAGGGTGGATCAATGCCCGTTGAATTCCTGCTGGAGCGGGAAAGGCCTGGAATCTGCCGCTCCAGCACCTCCTGCACCTGGATTTATTTCTCTTTAAAGTCGATTTATTTGGCGTTTAAGCTGCCAGAAGTAATTCCCGGCGGGTGCTGTTTTTTTGGGAGAGGGATGGATTTTGGGAAGGACTCCACGAACATGGAATTTCCGATGGATCCCCAGGTAGCACTCCCAACAATTATCTCCACAATTAAAGCCCTTTTTTCCCCAAAAAATAAAATTCCACCAGGAGCTGGCGCTGATCCCGGGATTTGGGGGAAGCTCAGCCTTGGGCGTGTCCCTCTCCGCCACCCCCGATGTCACCGGGGACACGGGGCTGTCCCCCCCGCTGGGTTTTGTCCTTGTCTGATGAAATCCAAATCAATAAATTCCCGGGAATTGGGATGAAATCCCTGTTAGGGCGAGAAACAATGGCGGTGCCATGGATCAGCTTCGACCGCATCCCGCTCTCTTCAAAGCCACACTTTGGAAAATTTGGCTTGGAATCCTTAATTAATGGGAATTTGGGAATGTGCTGGATGCTGTCTCTGCATGAGAGCAGGGCTGAGATTCATGGGATTTGTTTATCCCGCCATAAAGAGGGAAGAAAATGCGAAAAATTGAGATTATGGGGGGAAATTCCTTCTCTGGCCCATCCCGATTTTTCCTGCAGGGATTGAGAGTGGCAGGAACAGGAGGGAGGGGATTTCTGGTGCCATTAAGTGAGGAAAAAAATCAAAATCAATTAATAATCGTGGTCCCATCGATCCATGCTCTTCCTGCTCTTCACTTCGCTGGGAGCAGATGGAGCTGGGGGGATGGAATGGTGCCAGAACTTTTCAGGTGAAAAATAGGGAATTTTTTTCCTGAAATGAAATGTGAATTTTTCCTTAAATCAAGTAGGAGCTGCGGGGTCTGGAGAGGGATGGTTTTGTTTCTCCAGGGTTTTCCCCAGGAGCCCCCAACTACAAAAAAAAAAACCACCTTGAATCCCAAATTTTTGCAGCTGGAAGTGCTGGAATTGCTTCCAGAAATTGGGAATGGCCTGATGAAGCTCAAGGAAGGACAGGAACGTTTGGGGGGAAAATTCAAACCATGGGAATGAGACCAGACCCAGGGAAAACCAGATTTTAGTGATTGGAATAGAAAACCAAATTGGATTTTTTCTGGGAAAATGGGGATTTGCTGAAACCCCACAATATTTATGGGGAAAAACATTGATTTCCACAGATTCCCACTTTCCAGTGGGTTTTTCAGGGGTTTTTGGGGAAGGGAAATCTTCCCAAATTTCCAGAAGATCCCAGGCGAGAAGATTCTGCTGGAGCAGAATCCATTCCTCAGCTCCCAAAATGACTTTCTCATTTTGCTCTGGGTGTTGCAAAATCCCCTTGGAAGGGGCTGAAATCCTGCTGGGAATGGCTGGGGAGGATCTCAGGCAGGCTGGGATTAACTCCTTCCATCCTGGGCTCTGGGATTTTCCAACTATGTCCCTTTTTCCCTCCCCTTTCTTTTCCAGGAGAGTTTTCCATCCCATCCCAAATCCCAT
>NC_031795.1:5164207-5166988 GCF_001522545.3 Parus major | reverse complement strand
CCATCCCATCCCATGGATCCCATCCCATTTCCACCCCATTTCCACAACCGAACCCCCAGAGATTCCCCCAACCCTTCCAGGAATTTTACCAAACCCCCGAGATCATTCCCAAACACATTCCCAGATTTTCCTGGGAAAGGCAGCAGCTCTGGGGTCCTGCTCCTCTCCGTGACCATTCTGCCCCCATCCCAAACCCTTTTCCCCCTAAATCCCCTCCACATTTTCATCCTCATCCTTTCTGGATCCTGCTTTGTTGTTTTTTTCCAGGGATTTCACTCCTTGCCTCCTTGCAAAACCTCTTTCCCAGAGAACTTTGCCACGGAAAAAAAAAAAATCAGGAAAGAAGAACCATCCCCTTGTTCCGAGGCTGCTCTGGCTCTTTTTCCAGTCACAAGGGTGAGCTGGAGCAAAACTTTCCATCCCCAGCAGGAACAGAGAGAGAGGGAGAGGGAAGGAACCAACCCTCCCTCAAAAAACAAACAAACAAAAAAAAAGTTTAAAATTCCCCAAAATCGGCAAAGCTGATTTTTTGGGGGAAAAAAACCAGGGAATTTCTGGCTTTAAGCGGGAGGAGATTCTGGAGTTCTTTGGGATGGGAGGGGTGAGGGGATGGGGAACAAATGGTGGCAAATATTGGTGGGTTTAGGATCCCAGGGACACTGGGAGCCATCCCGGATCCCAGCGCTGGAGCCCGGGCACGGGGGACCTTGAAATCCAGGGATTTAAGGGATTTTTTTGGGAGAGACAGGGCCGAAGAGGTGGAGATGTGGTTTAAATTCCCAAGGTCCTCGCGCAGCCTCAGAATTCCAGGAATTGGGGTTGTGGGAGCAGCCTGCCCGAGGAGAAATGGGATCAGGCGCTGCCTTTCCAGCTGGGAATTGTCTGGGAGCACCCACGGAGAGGGGAAGGGATGTTTGGACACTGGGATTTTTTGGGGAATGTTTGCTCTGGGGCATCCTTGGCTTGACAGGGGTGCTCGGGAGGGGCGATCCCGGCTGGAAGCTGGCAGGGAAAGGCACAATCCTGGATATCCCGGAGCAACGGGAACACAATTCCAGCCTCTCCTGGAGCCGCTCCCAGCCCTGCTCCATGGGGACAGCAGCGACGGCCTTAAAAGGGGTGACAGGAGCAGCGGGATGCTCCAGAGGTGGCAATTCCCCAAGAATTCCCAACATCAGATCCCAAAATCCCCTGGGGACATCTCGGGAGCGCTGGGGGATGGGGCTGCCGAGCCTGGGATGGCCCCAAATTCCACAGGGACATGTCCTGGCTGTGACATCCGCAGCCAAAATCTCCGCCCTTGGTTTGCAGGGGTAAAAGTGGGAATGCTGAGGGATGAAAATCAACCCCACTCCTCTGGGAGTCACCCTCCCTGGGGACACGGGGATTCCCGGGAGATGCCTTCGATCCCGAAGTTCTGAAACTCCTGAAATCGAGCTGCGACTCGGGACAAACAGGGGGGAAAATAAGGGGAAAAAAGAGGAATAAAATAAGGGAAAAAAGGGAATAAAATAAGGAGAAAAAGGAGAATAAAATAAGGAAAAAGGGGGAATAAAATGAGGGGGAAAAGGGGAACAAGATAAGGGGGAAAGGGGGAGTAAAATAAGGGGGGAAAGGGGAATAAAATAACGAATAAAAGTGGAATAAAATAAGGAATAAAACGGGAATAAAATAAGGAAAAAGAGAGAGATGTGAGCAAATGAATGCAGGCAAAAAGATCCAGGCAGCTGAATCTGGGGACGGGGATGCTGGGAAAGGTCTGGATTGGGAATTTTCTCCAAAGGGGCTTTTCCAAAGGTTCCCAGTGACCCAGGAGGCTGAGGGGAGCGGCACGCTGGGATTCCCTGACCCAAATCCCGCTGGTTTTTAAGCCCCACATCCCCTCTGGCCATGATGCAGGGCAGGGTCGCACTCCTTGGAGCGTTTCCCACCTGGATTTCTGGCCTCAAACCCATCCGATTTTTTGAGGTCGCTTTGTCACCGCCGCCCCGAGCGCCAGCGGGGCCGGGTGACACCGCCAGCCCCAGGGGACCGTCCGGGTGGCACCGGCTGCTCCCACATCCCGTGATTTTCCCGCATCCAGGGTTGATTCCGTGCTGTGGGATGGCGGAATGTCCCTTCCCTCTCAACTCCGGTTTATTTTAAGCTTTTTCCCACCTCGTGCTGCCACGGGACTCTCCGGGAGCCCACGGTGTCCCCGAGTGTCCCTCGCCACCCCCAGCCCATTCCTGAACTTTCATCAGCTCCGGGAAGCAGCTCCATAAATCACCGGAGAGCCAGGAAATTAAAATCGTTACGGTGATAAATGGGGTTTATTTCGCTTTTAAGGAGCGGGATGGTGGAAAAGAGCCGGGCAGGAGCAGGAAAAACGAGGTGCTGCCTTTTCCAGCTGGGAAAAACTGTGGGATAAAGGTGATGGGAAGGGGAGAACCGAGGGAATGCAGAGGATTCCTTGAAGGGACAAAGGGAATTTGGGAAGGTGTGAGGGTTTTCCAGGCGGCTCCGTGTTTTTGGGGTGCTGTGCTGCACTGCTCAGGGGTGTGATCGCCCCACAGGGGTTTTCCTGGCTGTGGAATGGTCCAAATCCACAAGGAAATGTTTTCCTTGGATCCAGCAGGGGTGATTATCCACCGGCCTCGCCAGTGCCTGCAGGACCCGCGTCCTGCGGCACCCAAATCCTGCAGAACCCAAATCCCATGGGATCCAAATCCTGCAGTTCCCAAATCCCATGGGATCCAAATCCTGCAGAACCCAAATCCCACAGGATCCACATCCTGCAGC
>NC_031795.1:5163095-5163927 GCF_001522545.3 Parus major | reverse complement strand
GGGATCCAAATCCTGCAGAACCCAAATCCCTCCCCACATCCCAACAATTCCTGCATCCCCCAGCACCCACAGCCCGCTCAGCCCCAGCCGGGCTCCGTGGCCACCGCGGGCTGGGGCAGCGCCTCCCTCAGCCAAGCTCTGCCTGGAATCACTTCAGGATTTGGCCCAGGATGGTGGGATGGGAGCCCAGATCCATAAATCCTCGCTGACCCTATCACAGGGCATTTCCTGGGATTAATGACCGGCTCCAGGAGGAGTTGGTGACTTGGAATGAGGCCAAAAATCCCATTTACCCCACCCGGCGCTGAGTCCCTGCACACTTTTTGTGCCAAGGTCAGCAGCACCTTTTCCAGCCAATTTTTAAAATTATTATTAATAAAAATAATCAAGTGCTGGAAATGGATTTTCATTCCCACCACGACGATGCCGCCAGGTTCCTGCAGAGCGACGCGGGGGTGGAAACCCCTCACATTAAAAATGGAAATGGAAAGAGCATCCCTGTCCTCCAGGAGCCTTTCCCTGGCTCTCCCAGCATAAGGGGAGTGTTTGGGACACTCCTTGGCCTCTCCTGGAGTTCCCAGCGGGATTTGACACCCTGGAATTGCCGGGAAGGGATGGGGCAGGGAAAAGCCGGTCCCGGGTGGAGCAGGATGCGGGCCCTGTGTGATTCTCCCGATGGATGCTTGTGGGTTGCCGCAGCAACGGGAGAGCCGGGCTAATCCCGGCTTTCCTTTCTTCAGAGGGAAGAAAGTTTTGTGCTCCTGTCTGCGGGCTCCCAGCGTCCCAGCTCCCATGTCCCCAGATCCCAGTATCCCCAGTTTCCCGTGTCCCA
>NC_031795.1:5146230-5162764 GCF_001522545.3 Parus major | reverse complement strand
TCTCTCTGGCACCAGCTCCACAGCCTCAGCAGGAAATCCAAGGCACAGAGGGAAGCGGGTGAGGGTGGAAATCAGGGAGCAGATTGGATCTGCAGCGTGTCCCAGCATTCCCTCCATCCCAGCCAGGCTCCCCTGGCTCCATCACCTCTCTCTCCCTGCCTGAGCCTTCCAGGGAATTCCAATGGTTTTCCAGAGAAGCAGCTTCATTCCTGGAGGTTTTTCCCTCTGCCCAGGATTCCCAGCCCGTCCCGGCACATCCGTGCTCCACGTGGCCGCCGTGTCCTCCGGTGCCACGCGGCCGCAGCCGCCCCGGCCTCGCCTGCCCTTCCCTGATGAATTATTGAAAGCTCCAGCGGCAGCCACGAATATTTAATCCCTGCTTCATCAAAAATTTACCCTGGTTCGAGCTGCTGGTGGCAGAGATGTGTGACAGGGCTGGGGGCAGCGAGGAGGGCACAGGGACCACAAAAGATCGGGAATTTGGGATGTTATGGGGCAGGGGGATGTCGGGGGGTGGGACCCTCCTTGCTGAGTACAGAGGGTCAAAAGCCAGCCAAGTGTGGCAGTGCCACCAAATCCTGCTCAGGGTCCCCTGTCCCCTGCCAGGGGAGGGCACAGCGTGGGCTCAGCCACGCCACTGAATTCCCAATCCCATATTCCTGCCCCAAAGCCATGCCAGGGCTCTCCAGGGTCCCATTGGATGAACCTGGGGTGACTCCAAATCCAGCCTGTCCCCACTGTCACCCCAAATCCATCATGGCCCCAAAACCAACCCAAATCCATCCTGTCCCCAAATCCATCCTGTCCCCCAAACCACCCCAAATCCATCCTGTCCCCCAAACCAACCCAAATCCATCCTGTCCCCAAAACCACCCCAAATCCATCCTGTCCCCACTGCCACCCCAAATCCATCCTGTCCCCCAAACTACCCCAAATCCATCCTGTCCTCAAAACCACCCCAAATCCAGCCTGTCCCCAAAAACACCCCAAATCCATCCTGTCCCCAAAGCCACCCCAAATCCATGGGTCTGGGCTCTAAGGCAGCCCCGCTCCACCGCCGGTGCCAGGCGGGCAGAGGGGACAGCGCGGTGACCCGGAGCCAGCAGCAGCGATGGCAGCAGGGACAGAAAAGGCCGCCCTACTTAGCAGGGTTTATATAAGGAGCCATCTCCGCGGCGGGATGGGAAAACAGACGGGATTGGGAAAAGCTGCTGGGAGCAGGGGAATCCCGGCTGATGGGAGAGGTGACACCCGCGGAGGGCACAGCCACCCCCTGCCTTGTCCTCACCGTGGAGCCGGGGTTCTCCTTCAGTGGGGGCACAGCCAGCTCCTCCCCCCCTTAGCGCTAATTAACACTCATTCGTTAATTAACGGTCCCTCCGCCTTCAGGGCTGTCCCCAGCACGTCCTTCCCAGGTTTGGGGTGAGCAGCGGAGGTGCTGCCTGGGTGGGTTCGGGCACATCCCAAAATGCGGGATTTCTGCCGCAGCCTTTCCCTGGCTGGCCCGCGGTGACCGCCGGGCTGGAAAGGAGCCGGGACAGCGGCACCTCGGCCAGCAGGTTCGCTCCCCTTATGGAAAGGCATTTGGGATGTGTTTATTCCTGTCGGAGCCCTTGGCCCGTGGCGGGGAGCGGGATTAGTCCGGGAGGAGCGGGCACCTGCTGCCAAGAGGCGCAAGAGGCTGGATTTGGGGGGCTCCGGGCGGCGGGGGACAACTGGGGGGTCCCGCTGGAGGAGGGGGGTGATGGGTGGATGTTCCCCCTTCTCTCGGGGATCCCAGGAGGAGCAGCCACAGCGGGAAATTGAAGTGGAGGAGAGGGAGGAGAAATCCGCCGGGATCACTTTGGGTTCTGGAGCGGAGTTTTGGGACAGATTCTGCCCCAGCCTGGCTGCTCCTCGGTCAGGGCACGGTCACAGCCGGGCTGGGCGAGCTCCGGAACTCCAGAGAGGCAGGAATCTGGAGAGGATGTCCTTAAATCCCCATTCCCAGCGGGATCTCCTGGGGGGACACACGGGTGACACCCGAGCAGGGCACGGAGCGCCACTGGAGACCCGCCCCGGCTGCCTCGGCCGGATCCAGGCGCTGCCACCCCCGTGGCATCCCGAGCAGCCCGGCACGGCCGCTGCTGGCAAAGCAAGATGATGTCGCGGTGGCCCCAGGGCTGGCGGTGGCCCCGGGCCAGCGGAAGCAGCGGGAAGGGCTGGACCGACTTTATTCCCTGAACCCCGGAGTTTGTTAATTACCCTAACTCATGATTATCGCTTATTATCGCCAACAATTATCATGTTGACAATTATCGCTGTGAATACGCGACAATTGTCATTATCCTTGGCTCTTCGGGGACATTGGCACCTTCTGCCCGTCCTGTGGCACCCTCCACATCCATCACTGCCTTCTCCTGCCTGTCCATGCCCAGCTGTGCCGTTATCCATGGATTTCCTCGTGTTTATCACTTCCCCCATCCTCCTGCCCCAGGGCCCGAAGGGATCTTTAGGGGATTTCTCCCTCTCCGAGCCCTCCAGGGTTATCCTCACCCTCCTCAGGCGGGCAGGAAATCCCTCCTTGGCAGCTGCCGCAGGATTCAGGGATGCCCTGCAGAGCCCTCCTGCCCCAGGGAAATTTCTGAACCCCCGACCCGGCTGGAAAATCTGGATATTGCTGGGAAAACGCGATTTTGTGAGGATGGCGCCGGCTCAGGCGGAACTCTGTCCCCTCTGAGAGAGGGGTCCCGTCACGGAGCCCATCCCTGGGGTCTGATCACTCAGCCTGGGGCCGCACCAGTCCCCGGGAGAGCTGGGACCAGTTGGCCGATGCCAGCGTGAGTCACGGCAGCCTCGCTGCCATCCAGCCATAAACATTCCGGCTTAGGAGCCGCGTCCCAGTTTCTCCTCGTGCTGTTTGCATTGATCTGCCTTCCAGGCTCTGCTCTGCTCCAGTTTTTCGTGTAACTTCACCAGCCATCAGCCCAGAACGCTGCTCTGCCCCTCCCTCACTTCACAGCGGTTTTTCCCCATTTTTTCCCCCTAACTTTTTCCTAAATTTTTCCCTTTCCCCGATATCTCTATTTGAGGTCGCCTCAGCAGCAAAACCCTCACGGTTTTTTGGGACCTGTCAAAAGCAGGAGCTTTGTGCCTCCCCAAACCAGCCCAATCCTGCTTCCTGCTCAAACTGCTGCCAAAACAGCCCCAAGAGCCCCCCTGACCTTCTGGAAGCTTCTCCAAACCCTTGGGAATGACCCTTCACTTCACCAGATGATTTCACCGGTGATTTCCTGGGGGGTCTGGGTGTGTGGGGGGTGTTATTTTTTTTTTTTTCCACGCTGAGGGAAAATGAAAATGCTGAGGCACAGAAAGACTCTCACTTCCCTAAATCCTAATTATAGCACCCTGCGCTTTCGGGCTCAGCGGGTGCCCCGAGCCTCGTGCAGCCTGCGGGGGTGGGAAACTGAGGCACGGGAGCTCTCAGATGGATTTAAGGAGGTTTGGGAAAGGGTTGAGCTCCTCCTGAGTTTGCCCCGAGCGTGGTGGTGGTGCCACGGGGTGGGAAACATTCCCTGTCCTTCCCCGGGCGGATTTCCCAGGGCACGGGGAAAAATCCTGGGGGGAAAAAAATGAGGGAAACGAGATCCTGGTGTCCCAAAAGCTCGTGGGGAAGAATCAAAGAATCAGAGAATCAGAGCCCCCAGCTCCAGCCGCGGCTCCCTCGGGGCTCGGTGACAAGGAGCGGGCAGGCGGGGACACGGGGCGAGCGGGGACACGGGTGTCACGCCAAGCCACAGCCCCTGGGGCTGCCAGCGCCCACGAGCAGCGGCTCCAGAGCCGGGAAAAAATGCCCAAATCCCGCTTGTCCCAAAGCCAACTTTCCACTGGAAGCCACCAGCTGTCCCCCGGCCAGGTACGGGGACTTTGCCACGGGGCTGGACGCTCCCCTCATTAGTTAACCTGATTAATTACCCTGCTGCCTCCTCTCCCAAACAGACCTGGGTATCCAGGCACTAATGAACAACTCCAGCAATTAATTGTAGGGATAGTGCACTCCTAATTAGGAGCAGATTTAGGGAATGAGGGCTGGGAGAGCTCTCGTTGGCTGCCGGTGCCCGTGCTGGAGCACGGGCTGCGGATTCCAACCTGCGGCTCTCTGATGATTAATTGAGGAGTTGATTAAACCCCAGCTCGAGCCGGAGATGTCACCAGGGGTTTGTGTCAGAGAGGCTGGCTGGGAATCGGGCAGGGATCCAGCAGGGATCCAGCCAGAATCCAGCAGGGATCCAGCAGAGATCCAGCAGGGATCCAGCCAGAATCCAGCCAGAATCCAGCAGGGATCCAGCCAGAATCCAGCAGGGATCCAGCAGGGATCCAGCAGGCATCCAGCAGGCATCCAGCAGGGATCCAGCCAGAATCCAGCAGGGATCCAGCCAGAATCCAGCCAGAATCCAACAGGGATCCAGCAGGGATCCAGCAGGGATCCAGCCAGAATCCAGCAGGGATCCAGCCAGAATCCAGCAGAGATCCAGCAGGGATCCAGCCAGAATCCAGGAGGGATCCAGCAGGGATCCAGCCAGAATCCAGGAGGGATCCAGCAGGGATCCAGCCAGAATCCAGCCAGAATCCAGCAGGGATCCAGCCAGAATCCAGCCAGAATCCAGCAGGGATCCAGCCAGAATCCAGCAGGGATCCAGCAGGGTTCCAGCCAGAATCCAGCAGGGATCCAGAAGGGATCCAGCCAGAATCCAGCAGGGATCCAGTAGGGATCCAGCCAGAATCCAG
The DNA here is from genome assembly GCF_001522545.3 of Parus major. Lineage (NCBI taxonomy): Eukaryota > Metazoa > Chordata > Aves > Passeriformes > Paridae > Parus > Parus major. Next base: position 5,157,997 of record NC_031795.1, on the reverse strand, counting down.
CAGGGATCCAGCCAGAATCCAGCCAGAATCCAGCAGGGATCCAGCCAGAATCCAGCAGGGATCCAGCAGGGATCCAGCCAGAATCCAGCAGGGATCCAGCAGGGATCCAGCCAGAATCCAGCAGAGATCCAGCAGGGATCCAGCCAGAATCCAGCAGAGATCCAGCAGGGATCCAGCCTCACTGGAGCGGTTTTGCTGCCAGGAAAGGAGGGGTGAAGGTGGCCGGGAGCTGAGGGGTGTCCAGCTCTGCTGAGGAACTCCAGCGAGGCTCTCCATGGGTGGGAACCTTTTTACAGCTGCCTCCAGAGCCCCAAAATATGCTCAAACATCTGAATTTCCCACAGTGTTATCAGAGTGTCACCTGGGGGGGACAGGGCTGTCCTTTTTGGATGATGAGCCCCACGCTGCCCCAGAGGCGATGCTTTGTCCTCCAAGGGTCAGCCAGGGCTAGGGGGGACAGCTGGAAATTAAAAAAATTTAAAAGTTAAAATTAAAAAATTAAAAAAAAAACAACACCCAAACACCCTGGAGAGGGAAGGGCCAGAGAGAGGCCGAGTTTCCATCAGCGCTGGGTCACTGGAAAATCTGAGTGTGAGTGAGAGGGAAGGAGCGAACTTCTCCTTCCTGAGAGCGGCTCCTGCCAGGGAGGGAGCAGCTCGTGGTGGGCTGAGAGCCTCGGGACCTTCCCCAGGCTCCCCTTCCCTCCGAAAACACCGCGGGAATGAGGATCCCAGCTCCCGGCACTGTGGGGCTGCTGGGACAGAGAGCAGATGATGTCACCCCACACCGGACACTGATGTCACCCCAGGCTGGACACTGATGTGTCCCCACACTGGACAGTGATGTGTCCCCACACTGGACAGTGATGTGTCCCCACAGTGGACACTGATGTGTCCCCACACTGGACACTGATGTGTCCCCACAGTGGACACTGATGTGTCCCCACACTGGACACTGATGTGTCCCCACACTGGACACTGATGTGACCCCAGGCTGGACACTGATGTGACCCCAGGCTGGACACTGATGTGACCCCACACTGGACACTGATGTCACCCCACACAGGACACTGATGTGACTCCACTCTGGACACTGATGTGTCCCCACACTGGACACTGATGTGACCCCAGGCCGGACACTGATGTCACCCCAGGCCGGACACTGATGTGTCCCCAGGCTGGACACTGATGTGACCCCACACCGGACACTGATCCTCCGAGCTGCAGCTGCTGGGTCTCCTCCAGGATCTGTTCTGGAAAGCCTCGATCCCAATCCCGGCTGGGATTTTGGGAAGAATGGGAGGAAGGATACACAAAGGACAGGGGCTGCGAGCCGGGCAGCGCTGGGGGGTTCAATCCCTCCCAGTCCCATTCCCACAGGGAATCTCTGCCTCCTGCCCCTGCTGCCTGCCTGGGCTCCTCCCTGCCGGGCTTTGCTGGGCAGAGCTGAGCCCGCACCTGCTGCCGTGGTGCCCCGAGGGACCGCACGAAGCCTTCTCCTCCTCCTCCTCCTCCTCCTCCTCCTGCTGCTGCTGCTGCTCCTCCTCCCCGTCTGCTCGCGGCGCTGCCCACAGCTCCTGCCTGGAAGGAGAGTCTGTTCCCAGAGTTGGGATCCGCAGCCAATTCCAGCTCTGCGGAGCAGAACCGGCTCCGTGAGCCGCGGGAGGGGCGCGGAGGCCGCGGCTCCCCGGAGGCCGCGCTGCCCCTGGTGGGTCCCTCCCTGCAAACCCAGGAGCTCCGGGGATCCCAGGGATTCCCCACCTGGGGAATGCTGCACCGGCCATGGAATCCGGGAATGGACGGGAAAGGTCGCCCAGAGCCACCCCTGCCATGGCAGGGACACCTCCCACCATCCCAGGATGCTCCAGCCTGGCCTTGGGCACTTCCAGGGATCCAGGGACAGCCCCAGCTGCTCTGGGAATTCCATCCCAGCCCCTCCCCACCCTCACAGGGAGGAATTCCTTCCCAATATCCCATCCATCCCTGCCCTCTGGAAGCCATTCCGGTCCCTCCAGTCCTCGTCCCAGCTCTCCTGGAGCCCCCTGGAAGAGGCTCCAGGCTCTCCCATCCCGATCGGCCCAGCTGCCCTTTGCCATCCCCCTGCACAGCATCCCAGAAGAGCTTCCATCACCAAATGTCCTCTGGAATCAGCCAGTGGAGCTGATCCCAAACCTGGACTCAGGTTTAAATCCTGGAGCACACCAGGACTCAGGTTTGGATCCTGGAGCACACCTGGACAGGGTTTTGGCTCTGGGAGCACACCAGGACTCATGTTTGGATCCTGGAGCACACCAGGACTCAAATTTCCATCCCCACCTCCAACACCCACCCTGGATCTTTGCCCCTTCACCCCCCAATCCTGCAGAGACCCTTCACCCCCATCCCCCGGGCTTTGGGGACAGATTCTCCCTCCCCTCCTGCCCTTCCTTGGTTGGATTTTTTCCCGGGAGCTCATCCATCGCCATCCTTTATGGATGAGATGTGTCACTGCTGACCCGGGTTCACCGCCGGCTGCCAGGGATGCTGCCAGCCCAGCCCGTGGCCCTCATTAGCTTAATTACTCCTGGGGAGGCCTCCCAGTGCCAGGCCCGGGGCCTCCCGGTGCTCCATCACCGCCTGTCACCTCCCGCACCGAGGAGGGGGGAAAAAATCCGGGAAAAGCAGCTGGGTGGCACTGGAAATGAAGATTCCCACGTCAGAGCCGGGAGCTGGGATCGGCTGTCTCAGCAGCCAGCGGGGACAGGAGCTGCTGGCGTCACCGCTGATGCGCGACACCGGCACCGGAGGAGGGAGGGAGGGAGGGAGGGGACATCTGTGCCAGACCCCATACCCGAGGTGATTCCTGCAGCCTGATGTGTTCCCAGAATCCCAGGCCAGGATGGAAAACCTCTCCAGGATGGTGGAGTCCTGCACCTCCCAGAGCAAACCCCAAACTTTTCCCTCGGGAGCCGTGGGTGCCGCCACGTGCTCCTGGAGGAAAGTTTCTCCTCCGTTTTTGTGATTAATTCCTTCCTCCCACCACAGCCGCCCGCAATCCCATCTATATCCATGGCTCCCCACTCCTCCTCGCCTGTAAAATATTTATAAATCCCTACATTTTTTTCCATTTTTCATTTTTTTCCTGCCTTTCCCCCCCCCCCCCCTTCCTTCCCACCCGGGCTCCCCGGCTCTGCCGAGCTCCAGGAACCGCTTCATTTCCATAAATCTCGGGGAAGCTGCAAGGAATAATTTCATTTTTTTATTTTTTTTTTTTGCTGGGGGAATGCACTGCTTTCTCTTTTTTTTTTTTTAATTGCGTTCATCTGCAGCTCCTCAGCGATGCATTATTGATGGTGATTATTCCAATAAAGGAGCCGCTCCTGGTTGGTTTTTCCAGGGATGGATTTGGGAAGATGCCTGGTTTTCCCTCTTCCTTTTTTCTCCCTGTTTTGATGGAAGAGGTCACCTTTGCATCCCAGATTTTTCCACTCATTTTCACACCTTTTTTGGGTATTTCACTCCTTTTCAGTTTATTTCACTCCTTTTTAGTTTATTTCACTCCTTTTTTAGGTATTTAACTCCTTTTTAGTTTATTTCACTCCTTTTTTAGGTATTTAACTCCTTTTTAGTTTATTTCACTCCTTTTTTGGGTATTTCACTCCTTTTTAGTTTATTTCACCCCTTTTTAGGGTATTTCACTCTTTTGGGTATTTCACTCCTCTTTTGGGTATTTCACTCCTTTTTAGGGTATTTCACCCCTTTTTTGGGTATTTCACCCCTTTTTTGGGTATTTCACTCCTCTTTTGGGTATTTCACCCCTCTTTTGGGTATTTCACCCCTTTTTTGGGTATTTCACTCCTCTTTTGGGTATTTCACGCCTTTTTTTGGTATTTCACCCCTCTTTTGGGTGCTGCCCCAACGCAGGTGATGTCCCCTTATTGTCACCCAGCATCCCCCAAGGACCCGAAGGTGGGGTTGGGGGGAAAATCGACCTTTCCAGAAGCAGGAATCCGGAGGATCCTGGAGGACGGGAACATCCAGAGGCTCTGAGTGGCTTTGCTGGGACACCACCAGGAGCTGCCCTGGGGTTTTCACGGCTGCTTTGGCCTCCAAATTTTGGATTTCGGGAGCGTCTTGGGAATCTGCTCCTCTGGGAAAGCTGCTCCTGACCCCATAGCTCTGTGCAGGTGACAAAAGTGGCCTGGCTGGGTCATCCCTGCCCTTGCTGTCACATCTCTGTGGGGCATCCAGGTGGGACCGAGGGCATCTCCAGCCCTTCCAGCACCTTTCCCTGGAGGGAAGAGCGGTCCCAAAGTGGGTCTGGGGAGCTCCCCCGCCTCCCCAGCTCGGGGCTGACAGCTCGGGAGTGACGGGCAGAGCGTTTTTCCCTCTCTGTCACTTCTCTCCCCTCCCTTTCAGCACCGCCCACCGCGCTGTCACCGCCGGCAGCGGGGACTTTCCTCGGGCCCACCAAGGTCCCCGAGCTGTTAGCGCGCTGCAAACACCGAGTACGAGGTTCCTCCTTGATGTGAGGAATGAAACGAGGTCGGAACTGGAGGGGAAAATGTTCATTTCGGGAGGGAGGGAGAGGAGGATCTCGGGGGGTTTTCCCTGGAGTTGTTTCCCTGGGAATTGCTCGGGAGGGATCCATGGAAAAGCACGGATCCAGCATCCTGGAAATTCCCTTTATTTCCACCCAGGGATGCTCGGGAAGGAGCAGCCCAGAGGCTCCTCCTGAGCTGTCGCAAATTTTGAGGGTTTAATAACAGGCCCTAAACAGATTTATCAACCCTGCCGTGCTTCCAAGCGGGAATGTGCAGGGATGGGGAAGGAAAAGACTCCCAGGCACTTTGGGGATGAATTCCGTAGGTGAGCAAACAATTTCATCATCCGGTTACAGCCATAAAGCAAAAATCCCTCCCAATCCCCAAATTCCTCCTCTCGCCTTTTCGCTTCTCCAGTCAAGCCCCTTGATGAAGGAGCTGCTTAATTAGGAATTAACGGGGCTGTTGGAGTAATTTGGAGCAGAAATGGGCTAGGAGAGGTTCATTAGTGCGGTGATGGGTAATTAGCAGTTCCGTGGCTGCCGGAATTTTTTTTGAGGCCTCCAAAGGCTTTGGAGTGAAGGGAAAAGCCGGGAGCAGAGCAGGGAATCGCTGTGGATGCTCATGGGACCGGGATGGGACATTTCCCACCGGCATCCCGAATTCCCGGCAGGAATCCCAGCCTTGAACGGGCACCTCTGGGTGCTGCAGCTCAGGGATGAGCAGGGAGAGGGGGAAAAGGAAGGGAAAAAATCCTTTAAATGCCTTTTCCAGCAGCTGCGGGAGCATCCCCAGCTCCGCAGCCCCCCCAGGACCCCCGGCATTCCCGGCAGAGCTTTTCCAGGGTTTATTTATCCCCGAGCACCGCGAGCCACAGCGCTGGCGCTCTCTCCCCCTATATTTAGCCCTTGAATGGAGAGAGATTTTACAGACGCCTGACTCTGCCTTGTGCTCAAAAGTCACTCAGTGTTTCCATGAGAAACCCGGGGGGTCCAATCCGGAGCTCGGTGACAAATAAAAAAACCTTCCCCGCGTCTTCCAGCGGCGCTGGATTTACCCCCTCCGCCCCCTCCGGGGATGAGATCAGGATCTGGCCCCGGGTTTTGATGGGTTTGTAACTTGGCTGATACAACTCGGCTGATTTAATTCATTTTTCGGGCTAAAAAAACTCCACCTACAAGTTCCCAGCCTGGGAGGCATTAAAGGCAAATTAATCCAAATATTAGAGGCTGGGTTTAAAGGGAAATCATCAGGGTAGCGGGATTTTTATTTTTTATTATTATTTTTATTTTTTCTTAGGGAAGAACCTGGTGGAGACTTTTTTCTATTTTGGGGTTATTTATTTTACCTTGGTGCTGCTGGGTCTCCTCGAGGCCTGGCACTGCCTTACAGAAAAGCGCTGGGAGAAGAAAAGAGGTGGCAAAAATCGGGATAACAGCGGAGATTCCCATCGGGATTTCGGTTCCCTGGTGGAGAACTCGGGTGCTGCCGGTCACTGGGGGAGTTCAGCTGATTTTCCATGGAATGGGAAGGGAGAGGACTTTTATTTTTTTATTTGGGGTGTGGTGGGGATCCAGAGGAGCCTGCAGCAGGTTCTGGGTGCAAGGAACAAGGAGAATCCAGCCAGGAATCCCTCCTGAATCCAGGAGAGAGCTCCAGGCTGGGAAAGGGGATTTGATCCCCGCATCCCTGACCAGAGCCATGAAGAAAAGGGAATAAATACCAATAAATACCAACAGATAACAATAAATACCAATCCAGCCATGATCCGAGGAGGATGAGGAGGAGGAAGGCACAGCACAGCCCTGCAGGGACTTCCCTGGGGGGATCATCCTTCTCCTTCCTGCTCCGGGCGCAGGGTGGGGACACCTCTGTCACCACCCCGGGGGTGGTGGCACCACCAGGAGGAGCAGGTGGCACCAGCAGAGACACACAAAGGGTCCCAAAATATTCCATGAAGGAATTTTTTCCACTCTGCAGCTCGGTGCTGGCTCGGCCATGACCCTCCATGTGCCTGGAAGAGGCTCCGGGGCTGCTCGTGGCTCTGAGCTGGAATCGCCTCCCTGGGAACCACATTTCCCACATGGATTTTGGCTGCTCCCTCCCCGGGTGGAAAACCTGCTTTTCCTCCGTTTCAACTCAAACCCAGGAGCCCGAGGAGGCTGCAAATCCCCGGCACTGCCGAGCTCACACGGCTTCCCTGAGGCAGGAAGGCTGATTTCCTTCCAGGAGCCCGAATCCAGATGGTCAGAGATTCCTTCCAAGCTCCCAGAACCTGTTGGAAAAGGCCATTATGTCTCAATAGCAGTTTTGCATCCCGGCCCGTTGGAAGTGGCGCCTGCCAGCTGCTCCAACACCTCTTTTCCAAGCTGTTCTGCGCTCAGGGGGAACCAGTCTGGTCAGGGCCGGCTGATTTTGCTGGAGGGATAAAATCCGTGGGTTTTTTCCCCATTTTTTTTGTGTCGGGGAAGTGCGGAGCCGTTCAGAGGAAGAGGCCAGAGGTTGTTTTTTGAGACTCAATGTTTGTCTCGTCACAAGAATCTCCAGCCCCTGAAATATTTTATTTTCAGAAGGAATAACCCTGTGAACTCCCCAGGAAGATGCCAAGGAGGAATTGAGGCGGAATTCCCATTCCAGGGCATTTCCCTCTTCTCAAAGCAAAACTCGGGGCCAGGTCGTGCTCCAAAGGACGCGGAGATGGAATCAAACCCAACCTGGGCAGCTCTGATGTCACTCAGGTGACTTCAAACAACATTCCCTGCTCCCAAAAAACCCCTGGATCAGCTCAGCTGAGCGGGAAGGTCCATCCCGGTGAGCCGAGGGAGGGATTTTGCTGGAAAATGGGAAAGAGGAATTCCCAGGGTCGGGCTCTGTTTCCAAGCCCGGCTCCTGTGCAGCACCACGGCGGCCGGGGAGCGCTCGGGAATGTGGAATTCTGGAGGTGCGGGCCCTCGAGGGGGGAAAAATCCGCTCGGGAGCGCTAATGAGGGGCTGTGCCCGCACGGGCGTTCCACTGGTTTAACTGGAACCGCTGCGAGCCCAAACTGGGCCTCGGGGAGGGGATTTAAGGTGCCCCCTGCCAGCCCCGCTGGCCCCGAGGCCACCGCGTTCCCGTGCTTTGGGAAGGATTCCATGAGGAATTTGATGCGGGTTCCTGTAAAAATAAAAAACGGGGTGAAAAATAAAAAAGGTGGGATCTGGGATTGGGGGGGGTCGTGCTGGACCCTCGTGGCTCTCAGGGTGACAGTGACCCCAAATTGATGCTGTCCCGTGAGGGGACAGCTGCACCCAGGGTGGGTCAGACCCCAAAACCGCCATAACCCCACAAAAAACCCCAATTTTGCCGCAGGTCACGAAGTTCCTTCTGCCTCCCCCACACATGGAGTGGGGAGGGGTTTGGGAATGGGGCTGCCCTCGCTTTTTGGGGTGCCCGCACTGCCCTGGGGGGGTCCCCACATTTCCCGGGGGTGTCCCCACGTTATTTGGGGTCGCACGCCCCACTCTGCCCGTGGGGTCCTCCCACTGTTCGGGGTGCGCACATTCTCTTGTCCTGGGGTCCCCAAAATTTCGGGAGGTGCACCCACCCTTCTGTCCAATGTGTCCCCATCCTGCCCAGGGGTCCCCCCACATTGTCCGGAGGTGTCCCCACTCTTCTCGGGGGTGTCCCCACATTGCCCGGGGGTGTCCCCACATTGTCCGGGGGTGTCCCCACATTGCCCGGGGGTGTCCCCACTCTTCCCGGGGGTCTCCCCCCATTGTGCGGGGGTGTCCCCACATTGTCCGGGGGTGTCCCCACTCTTCCCGGGGGTGTCCCCACTCTGCCCCGCGGGTGTCCCAGGCGTGCACCCCCCACTCTGCCCGTGGTCTCCCTCCCTGTTTTGGGGCTCCCCACGCCGCTGTCCCCCCGCTCTGTGCCGTTCACCCCGTTCCTTTCGCCGTCCCCCTTAAGCAGCCGTCGGGGCGTGCAGCCACCTTAAGGGAGCCCCTCCCCCGGCGGGCTGGGACGAGCCCTCCCCCTCCCTGCCCGCCGTCCCCTCCCTCGCCGGCCCGGCCCCGCACGGCCCCGCACGGCACGGGGGTTGCCATGACAAGCATTTTCTCCCGTTAGCTCCGGGACCGCTGCCCCTCCATCCCATGGCCAGTCGCGGGGGCTCCGCCGCCAGCCGGTGGGACCGGAGCCGGTGAGTGCGCGGGGGGACCCCGGCAGCGGGGTACGGGGGATCCCGCGGGGGGTTTGAGGTGCCGGGGGACACGCTGGGGACACACGGGAGCGGCGTGGGGCGGCCGGCGAGGGGGTTCTTTGTAGGGGCGGGGGGCGCGGGTGGGTGGGAGCATCGCTGGCAGCGCTCTGCCGGGGCGGGTGGGGCGCTGGCAGCGGGGATTTCACCCGCTCCGTCCCGGTGCAGCAGGTGGGTTTGGGAGGGGTGGGCTTGGCGTGGGTTCCTAAATCATGGGGGGGCTCAGCGTGGGACCCCCCAGACCCCAATCCCGCGTGGGAGAGGCGGGGGGTGATGGGGTGACCGCGGTCCGGCCGCTCCGGGGCGTGGGCGGCTGCGGGGGGTGCAGCCCCCAAACAGCTCGTGGGGGGCAAGCCCGGCAGCCCCCCCGGTATTTGGGGCGGGGGGGACGCTCCGCTCGGATCCTACAACTTGTTGCCCGCCCTTGGGGCGGCGGGGGACGCGGGGCTCCCGGCCGCGCGTGGTGCTGGATTTTTTTGGGAGGCAGCGAGTTGTGGCATTGCGGGGAGGAGGAGGAGGATGAGGATGATGGAGGAAGGAAGAGGCGGGGGAAAGGGAGGGGGGCTTGCGGCAGCCCAAGGACAGAGCGGGGAAGGTGCTGCGTGGGTGGGTTTGGGGTGGTTTTTCCCCACCCGTGGGGCAGCGAAGGGGGGCCGCTCCCTGCCTCGCGTGGGGAGGGTGGGATGCGCTGGGGAGGTGCGTGGGGGATGCCCACGCCACGGCTGGGCACGTCCCCCTCCTGCCTGCACCAATCCAGCTGGGCAGAGCCACGGCAGAGAAAACAGGAGTGGGGAGGCGGAAAATAAATTAAAAAATAAATCAGGAAATCTATTGGAAGCCCGGCCAGGCTCTGGCCTCGTCCGCCTCCTCCCGCCTCTGCCCTCAGCGCTCTCCCTGCATCCCGGCCCCGGCTCTGGAGCCTCCCAGCATCCCTGGCCTGGCTCGGTGGGTCGGGGGCTGCCCGGCGGCGGGGGCGGGGGGCTGTGCGGAGCTGGGTGGTCGCTCTCTGCCCGGCCAGAGGCGAGTGGAGATGTTGGGAGGGGAGGAGGGACAATAGGTTATTGTGCTCTTATCTCTGGAGACCTGAGCTTGGGTGGGGGTTTGCGTTGCGAAGCGCAAACCAGTGCAGCCAGTTTCTGCCCGTGGCCGTGGAGCGGCGGCCCTGGACGTGGGTGGACGGGCAGGAGCCGAGGGCAGCGAGCTGGGGTGGAGGTGAGTGCTCGGAGCTCGCCAAGGGGCACCCAGAGCCGTCCTGGGGCCGGGGGACCCCGAGCTGAGCCCCCCAGCCCAAACCCCCTGTGCTGCTTGGACGAGGCAGGGGCTGCACCGCTGCCGGGCTCCAGACACTGCCCTCAATCTTTCGCTTCCCTGAGCACTGAAACGCACCTAAATTATTAAATCATGAGCGAGAGAGGCTGACGCCCCCGCGCTCCGCCAGCCCCACCCCGCCGCGCCCCGGGGATCCCTCCCCGGCCCCGGGCTCCTCTCCCCGGCTGCTCCCTCGGGTGACCCCCCCGGAGCCCCACCCGCGGGTTCAGGGGGGCTGCAGGTGCCCCTCGGATCTGGGGGGTGGAGGAAGGACCCTCCCTCAATGGTGGGCGCCGGGTGGGCTTGGAGGCCTCTGAGATCCGCGCCGCGACCGCCCCCGGCCGTGGCAGTGCCCGGGGTGCGCGGCACGGTGCCGGTGCCGGTGCCGGTGCCGGTGCCGGTGCCGGTGCCGGTGCCGGGATGCTGCAGGTGGAGCTGGGGAGCGCCCGGGGCAGGCAGGAGGCAGCGCTTCCCCGTTCCTGCCCTCGCTCCGCGCATTCCCCGCGGGCTCCGGCCCCGTCCCACCCCGGCCGCTCCCCGTCCGACCCCCGGCTCCTTCCCTGCTCCCTCCCCGGCTGGAAAAGCGCTGGGAAGTGCTGCGAGCGCTGCAGGTAGAGAGCTTTGAGAGGGCTCAGGCTGTTGTTGGGTGTTGGTTCATTTAATTTTTTTATTTTTTTCCCCTTTTTTATTTTTTTTTCCGCTGGCGATGATGACGGAGGGAATTCCCTGCGCTGCCGGCTCGCCGCTCGCGTGCCGTGGGTCCGCATCTCTTCCCGGGGGATCTGTCGCTGTCACCCGAGCCTTGCGCCTCCGGAGCCGGGAGCCGCCGTGCCCGAGCCCCCGGGCAGAGGCCGGGCAGGGCGGGGGCAGCCCAAGGGTGGCACCGGTCCTTGTGCAGGATGAGTAAGAGCAGGGAGGGACGGCTGCTCCTCTCCACTATTGTTTAGCAGTCGAAAGCGCCGGGGTGGAGCCGAGCCCGGAGTTTCCCCTTGTCCCCAAGCCCTGCGAGACGAACCCGCTCCTTCCCCTCCTGCCCCCCGCTCCTTCCCTGCCCCTTCCCGGCTTCTCCGCGCGTTCCCTGCTCCTCTCTGGGGTTGCGGTTTGGGGTTTTTTTTTTTCCTTTTCCTGTTTCTCCTCCCTGCTAGGCCACGAGCGGAGTTTTCCCGCAGTGGCCACACGCGCCCGTTCCAGCAGCGCGGGTTGGAGCCTGCGGGGATTTGGGGACCCCAATCCCTGCGCTGGGGGGGACCCGCGGCCGCCGCCCGCTCGCTGCTGCTGCCGCTCCCCGAGCAGGGCCCGGGAAGGGCTGGCAGCTCCGGCTTCCTCCTCGCCCACGGCTCCTCCCCGCCGGGCACGGCTGCGCCGTGCTGGGAGAGGAGACGGAGAAAAACCGGGGTGAGAGCCCGGGGACCCCGCTGGGTCCGGGAGCGGCCAGGCAGGGACGGGGAGCCCCGGCAGGGAGGCTCGGTGTGGCCGTGGAAATGAGTGCAAATCCTTCGGGGAGTGACCAGGGGTCAGTGTGAGCACGGCAGTGGGTGCAGGTCCTTTGGGGAGTGACCAGGGGTCAGTGTGAGCACGGCAGTGGCTGCAGGTCCCGGGATGGGAAGCGAGCCGTGCTCCATGGCGATGGGAAGTGACCGATGCTCGGTGTGGCTGTGGAAATGGGATGCAGCCCTTAGAAGGGGAGGTGACCAATGCT
>NC_031795.1:5144579-5145890 GCF_001522545.3 Parus major | reverse complement strand
TGACCAGTGCCCAGTGTGCCCAGTGCCCGGTGTGCCCAGTGCCCGGTGTGCCCAGTACCCGGTGTGACCAGTGCTCAGTGTGACCCTGGCGGTGGATGCAGGCCCTCAGGTGGGAAGTGGCCACTGCAGCACAAGCCGTGCCGCTTTCCCCTGCTGCTCCCCCTCTCCCGTGGCTTGCTGGGATCTCCCGGATCCAGGGATGCTGCTGGATGCCCGCAGCATTCCCGGTAATGAACGCTGCTCTGGCACACTGGAGGGGATCTGGTGTGCAGAGGAGGAGATGAATCAGTGGGGGCCAGCTGGGAATTTGATCCCATCCCTGTCCCCCTTGTGTTGTGCCGGGTGGGAATGGGGATCCCATGGGGCTGGAGATGCTCCTGGGGGAAGCAGCTCTGACGGCAGAGGGTGGCAGAGCTGTCCCCAACCTCCCTCCTCTCCACACTGCTGCAGGCAAAGGTGGCAGGATCCTGCCCGGCCCAGTGGTTTTCCAGGGGTTCTCCCAGTGACACCAGGACAGGGAATGTGTTTTGGGGTACAGGGCCAGCCCTGGGGTCCCTGGGAGCAGTGACAGCCACAATCTCTGTGTCACCATCCCAATCACCTCCTCCCAGCGCCGAGGCCGAGCTAATGAACCCTGCGACTTTGATGTTTTAATTAGTTGCTTTTGGCTTTAATGCACGGGGATAATAGAGTTTCCATGGACTTATAAACCCTGCCCCTCTGCTGGATCATTAGGAAAAGGGAAAAAAGACACAAGGTAAGGCTGGGTCGGGGCAGGAGGGAAGCTGGAGCCCTGCGGAGCACATGACACCCGCTGGGGTGTCACCCACCTGGCTGGTGACTCTTTCAAACCGCTAATTAAGCACCTTAAATCCTGGGAGAGCTCTCTGTGAGTAACAGCTGAGTTGAGAGTCCTCCTGCGTTTTTGTGAGCTTCAGGGAGGGGTCTCAGGTTTGAGCGTGGGAAGCTGATGGCACAGCAGGGCCCTGGAATCAGGAATTGGGGTTGTGGGGTTCCCTTTTGGGGCTGTTCCCTCCAGGGTGGCCAGGCCACCGTGGCCCAGGCTGCTGGTGAGGGACATGGGGACCCTGGTGGGGTGTTCCAGGGCAGCCTCCTGGGGTCAGATCCTAAATGGGGACCTAAATATGGATCAGGAGGGTGCAGGCCGGGGAGGGGACACACAGCTGTGCCACAGGAGCCCTCTGCCCAAATCCCACAGCTTGGGGGCCAGGGAAGGGAGGTGGGATGGATCATCCCATCACCCAGTGCCAACGGGACAGCTCCTGGCCTCGGGAATCCCTCCTTTCCCTG
>NC_031795.1:5140459-5143399 GCF_001522545.3 Parus major | reverse complement strand
CAGCGGCGTGTCCCATGCCAAGGGCAAGAGTCGGGATGGCTGCTCCCGGCTCCTGCCTTCTCCAGGCTAAAAATAAGCCGCTGGCCCTCACCGTGCTGCCTCTGCTCGGTCTGGGGGGGCTGCTGTGGGCAGGGGGTGAATGCGGGCAGCGGGGGGACCGCGGGGCAGGGTCTGCGTGGGGTTGGAAGTGACCTTTGCTCTTTGAGCATCGGGGTTGGCGATCGGATTTTCAGGTCCGGGCTCGGATTTCGGGCAGAAGGTGTCTGATTTTCGGCGCCGTTTCTCGAGATGCTAATTAAGGACCCTGCTGCAGCAGCTGGAGCTTTAGTGTCCCTTCGCCACCCCTCGCTCAGCCGGGAGGTGCCCGTGGTCCCTGGAATGCCCTCGGCTTTTCGCTGCTTTCTCGCCTTTTGTTTCTGCTTGGGAATGCCGATGCCTCCCCTCTCTGGGGCTCCAGCCTTTCCAGAGGCTTCTCCTCGCCTTCCTCTCCAGCTTCTCAAAAATAACCCCGCGCTGCTGGGGGCACATCCCAGGATCCGCCGGGAATGCGGCTGTCCCGCTCCTGCCATTCCACAGGCAGCCCAGGGATGAGCCAGGAGACGGCTCTGTCCTCCAGCAGAGATGAGATTTTGGGATGAGATTTTGGGATGAGATTTTGGGATGAGATTTTGGGATGAGATTTTGGGATGAGATTTTGGGATGAGATTTTGGGATGAGCCTCGGGGAGATGGGACGGCTCCGAGCTGCGGGATTCCCGCGGCACCCGCACAGCTCAGCCCGGCTGCAGCGTCCCGATCCCGGGCGTGACGGATCGCTGCAGCCGGCAGCGCCCGGTGCCCAGAGCTCCCCGCTTCCACAGGGGCTTCCTGCCGGAGCCGGGCACGTGGCCGGGCCAGCAGCGGGGATCCGGCATGGCCTCGGTGATGGGGACACGCCTGGGGCTGACCCGGGCTGGGAGGGAGCCCGTGCTCCGGCGTGAACCTGAGTTAAACATTATTCCTGCCTCTGGAGCCGGCAGGGATTAGCGCAAGGAGGGAGAGCTCGGTGCAAGGAGGGGGAGCGCGGGGAAATGAGGGCAGGCTGGATTTGTGGCCGTGCCGGCAGCTGGGAATGCCAGGCTGGCGCTGGAGGAGCCCCGGGATGGCCGGAGCGAGGCTGGAAGAGGGTGACAGTGCGGGTGACAGCCTCTGGAGCAGCGGGAAAGCTGGAATGACAGCCGGGATTTATCCCGATGGCACAGGCCTGGCTGCCCTCACCCCGGGCTGAATCAGCTGCAGGGAGCCGGGATCAGAAAGTTGGGAGAAGCTGGGAAGCGTGGCTGGGATCTTTCCTGGGTGTCCCTCTGCAGACGTGGCTCTGAGTCACCACATCCTGCCCGGGAAAGGTTTGGGTCCCCACTTTTCCATCGGAGCAGCCGGGCAGGGCTCTGGGACGGGCTCTGAGAGGATCCTGGTGGATTCCTTGTGGGAGCAGGGCTGTGCTCATCCCTGGGGATAAATCCGTGGGGCTGGGGGCCACAAACCCCCGCCTGCAGGCTGGGGCTGGGAGAGGCTGAAGCTCCACATCCTGCATTTTCCAGTGTGACTGATGCTGGCTATTTTTAGTTGTCCAAATTAAGCTTGCCTTAAATGCTGTCTTTTGAGGTTTCTTTGAGGGAGGAGGCCTTGGAGTGGTGTTATTTCCCAAGTGACGGATTGCTCTCCAATCTGACCCCAGCTGGACTGGCCGAAAAAACGAAGGGAAGGACCAAAGCTGTGGCTGGGAAGTGTCTCCTCCCCGCAGAGCTGCTCCCGAGGGTGTTTCCCGAGCCAGCGGGAGATTTCCTGGGGGAAGGAGAAAGCAAACAGCCGAGCCCTGCTCGCATCTCCGTGGTGAAATCCAGCTGGAAAACCTCACCCCGCTACCTGCTCTGGCATCCCCCGGGTGTGCTGTGCCCCTGGGAGGTGTTAAATCCATGGGATTCTCACCTCAGGGCCATTCTGGATTTATTGCAGAGTGCTGGGTGCTGGTTGGGGCTCCCAGAGGAGGTGGGGAAGGCTGGAACCACGGGAGGGCTGCTGAGATGCTGCTGCTCCCTGTTTTGGGGGAGGCTCATCCAGAGGGGGCTGTCCTGCTATCCATGGATTCTCCAGGATGGGCACAGCCGATCCCACGGGCCCAAAATCCATCCACGCCGTGCTCCAGCTCCGTATCCACCGCCGCATTCCGTCGTGCCGCCTGCTGACCCCGCTGCCTTTTCATCCCTTCCCGTTCCCCGCTTCCCTTCTCGCCGCCGTTTTCCCACCTCTCCCCATCCCTGGATGCGCTCCGTGCCTCAGCGGGCACTGCTGGAGCATCCCAGGCGCGGAGCCGGCTGCAGGATCGGCTTTTCCCCGCGCGCTGCCTCCCTCCCGCAGCAGCCGGGCGTTTCCGAGCAGGTCAGCAGCCCGGGGATCTCCGGCTCCTGCAGTCGGACGTGAAGTGCATGGAATCCCGGGAAGATGCTGCAGCGCCGGGGGGGACGGGCCCCGAGGGCGGGCACGGCGCGGACAGAGGAGCCTGGAAGTGTTTCCTGGTGTTTCCTGGCGCTTCCAGGCACGGGATTGTCCCTTTTCCCTCTGGAAAGGACAATGAGGGAGCCTCCCTTCCTGCTGAGCCCGGCCTCGGGGTGTCCCGGGAGCTCGCTGGGATCCATCCCCTCTCGGGATCAGCCTTTGGACACGGGCGCTGGGAAGGGATCCAGGAAAAGGCAGCAGGGAGCAGAGGGATTTTCCCAAATCTCAGCCTCCTCACCCGGGACCTGCCTCCCCTCGAGTGTGGGAGCAGCCAAGGTGGAGCTGGGGGATCCCAAACAGTTCTGGAGATCCCAGACAGTTCTGAGGGATCCCAAACAGTTCTGAGGGATCCCAGACACTTCTGGGAGATCCCAGACACTTCTGGGGGATCCCAAACAGTTCTGGG
>NC_031795.1:5130158-5138546 GCF_001522545.3 Parus major | reverse complement strand
TGGGAAGGGATATCCCAGTTTGAGGGGGTTACTGGTGTGACTGGGACGCTCTGGGGTGCCGGGAGCAGGGAACACGCGGGGTTGGATGTGGAATAAACAGAATGGCAGCTCAGGACTGCGCTGGGAGCTGCAGGATGGGGATGGGGCCGGGAATGATGGAGCTGGGAATGACAGAAATGGGAATGATGGGACTGGGAATGATGGAGGTAGGAATGACAGAGATGGGAATGACAGAACCGGGAATGACAGAACTGGGAATGATGGGACCGGGAATGACGGAGCTGGGAATGGCAGAACTGGGAATGACAGAGCTGGGAATGACAGAAATGGGAATGATGGGACTGGGAATGATGGAGCCGGGAATGACAGAGCTGGGAATGATGGAGTTGGGAATGGCAGAGCTGGGAATGGCAGAGATGGGAATGATGGAGCTGAGAATGAGAGAAACGGGAATAACAGAGCTGGGAATGACAGAAACAGGAATGACAGAACCAGGAATGACAGAATCGGGAATGATGGGACCGGGAATGATGGAGCTGGGAATGACAGAGTTGGGAATGACAGAACAGGGAATGACAGACAGGAATGACAGAGCTGGGAATGACAGAGCCGGGAATGGCAGAACCGGGAATTACAGAACCAGGAATGACAGAACTAGGAATGACAGAACCAGGAATGACAGAACCGGGAATGACAGAGCCAGGAATGACAACCCAAACTCCAAGGCTCCAGATCAGGGTAGCAGCAGGACAAAATCCAATTTTTGGGAGCTTCCCCATCCAGCGGGAAGCAATGCTGCGATGGTGACGGAGCCTCTCCCCAGATTGGCGACTCTTAAATATAATCAGCGTTTAATTAAAGCACGCTAACGGTTTTTAATTGCTCTGACCCCCCGGGACAGGCCCCGGTAACCGGGAATGCGGTGCCTGCTGTGGATTATGGCAGTGCCTGGCGCTGGTGGGGAGCACAGCTCCAACAAAACGCCTCTGAAAAGCAGATCCAGGCTTTTTCCAAGGTTTTTTTCCATCCCTGTGGACGCGGGGAGAGGTCCCCCAGGACGCGGGTGGGGTTCAGCTGGGTGTCGGGGTGGGGTGACAGCCCGGGGTCACCCCCTGAGTGGGTGGGTGCCCCTTCCCAGCCTCTCCCACCCACCCCGGACCCCTCACGGTGCCTCCAGCCATTTCCCAACCTCCCCCCATCCCCTTCCCGGCCGCGTAAATTCGCTTTCCTATTTATTTTCCAAGCTCATTTACTCAGATCCTCGCTTCTCCCACCTCGGGGGGATGGGGAAGGAGTACCTTGGGAGGCTCCCGGGGGGTGGCTGTGCCCCCTCCCACCCCATCCTGCCTCATATCCCGGCTCACAGGAGCATTCCCTCCTCCCTGCCCTGCCCCTCCCCTGGCCCATCTGCCTCTCCCCTCCTATTTCTCCATATTTTCCAACCTCCGATTTGCCTGAATTTTTTTTTCCCCCTTTCTTTTTATTTTTTATTTTTCCCCATCTCCACCACGCCACCACGGGACAATTTTTAAATTTTTTTTTTAATATAAATTCTTTATTTGACATCTTTCCCCTTCCTGGGCGAGGGTCAGGATTTGGGGATGGGGATGAGGGGTGGGTTTTCTTTTCTCCGGGATAAATACCGCCTTTCCCCTGCTCGCCTGGCTCCCTTTAATTAGACTTCTTACTGCATGGAACAGTTCGCAGTTATATATGGAAAACAGCCCACACTTTCCCAGGAGCGGAGCATGTTGGGAAGGGAAACGGGAGCAGCCGGCGCGCTCTTCCCTGGGAGCCGCGTGTGTTTTTCCTATCGCTTTTCCCGACTTTATTTTTTTTAACCCTTTGCGGCAGCGAAAAGTGCTGGCAGCTCTTGGATTTTGGGGTTTTTTTGGGGGTTTTTTTGGGTTTTTTTTTTACCTTTCTCCCGTCCCTTTCGCTTAGAGGATCCCCCGCTAGGCTCGGGGTTTTTGGAGGGGGGGAAAAAATATGGATTTAGGGCTGGAGGAGAGTGGGGAGAGGGATCGGAGCTA
Source organism: Parus major (assembly GCF_001522545.3). Lineage (NCBI taxonomy): Eukaryota > Metazoa > Chordata > Aves > Passeriformes > Paridae > Parus > Parus major. The sequence goes on along the minus strand of NC_031795.1, from coordinate 5,136,513 downwards.
GGCGGGACGGCAGGAGCTGGGCAGGGATGTGATGCAGAGGGGGATTCCCGGAGCAGGGACCCCCATCGGTGGCAGGAGGGGGACACTGCTGTCCCCAGCCCTTTGTCCCCGTGTCCCCAGGGCTGCTGCTGCCACCCCCCCGCATCCGATCCTGCTCTGGAATCCCGGTTTTAGGATTAAAATTAGGATTTTTAGCGATCCCCCTCTCTCCGATCAGCCCCTGTTTCCCTCTGCCGTCCCAGCTCCGCCTCTGCTGCCTCAGTTTCCCCCGCCGTGCTCCACAGGGGGATTTTTGGGAGGGGTTGCCGCCGCTTTGGGGTTTGTTTATTATTTTTTTCCACGGGATTCTCCACGGAGCAGGGAAGAGGAAGCGGCTCCGGTGACAAGGTGAGCCCCCAGGGTGTCCCGAGCACCCCAAAACCCTCGGGCTCCCCCTCTCCTCCTCCTGCCTTTCCCCGAGCACCAGATGCTTCTCCCGGCTGCTGCTGGAGGAAGTGACGGGACCTATTTTCATCCCCCAGGGATCTTCGGGGTAGGAATCCCCTGTCCCTGTGTAATCCTGCTAAAAATACCGTGCCTGTGGCTGCTCGTCCTGCCCGGTGGCTCTCCCGTCCCCCGAGCGTTGTTTTGCTTCTCGGACGGCCCCAGCTCTGGGTCGGGCTTTGCCTGCTGGGTTTGGCTTAATTTTGAGCCGAGTTTAACATTCCTGCGCTTTCCAAAGGGGATGTGGGAGGGTGGGAGTCGGGGCTGGTGGGATCGGGTGTGTGTGGGGTGAGCTGGACACCAAAACTGCCCCATCCCACGGGAGAGCTGGGAATGCCGGAGCATCCCTGCCCTAGCATGGTAAATACCAGGCTCTGCCCCAGCTCCTGCCAAAATCCTGGCATGGCCTGGCATCCAAAAAATCCCAAATCCTGGCTGTGGCTGTGCCCGGGGCTCTGGAGCAGAGAGCTCCGGGCTCCTCCCGTGCTGCCCTCGGCACCATCCCAGCCTTGGATCCCTGTGGCCTCTCCTCCGGCCAGGCCAGCTCGGACGCTGCTCCCAGCCTTTCCCTGGGCCCTCCTGGGACAGCATCCAAGCGTTGGGAGCGGGATCCCCACCCTGCCAGGATTCCCGGTGTCCCGTCCCTCCTGGCCAGGTGTGCTGGGAGGCTCCAGGGCTGGGATGTGGCCGCTGCTCCTTGTCCATCCTGGCCGTGCTGCCAGAGCCGCCCCAGGGCTGCTTTGCTGCCCTGTTCTTCCCTCCGCAATTCCGAGCTGCCCAAATCCCAGAGCTCGGCTTTGGACGGGCTCTGGGCTGTGAATCAGCGCTAAGCCAAGCCCAGGATGGGTCTGGAGGAGGGAGGAGAGGCGCTGGGGGCAGCGGGGTGGGAGCTGCCGCCCTGGACACCTCCCTGCAGCAGATTCACCCCGAGGGAAGGGACAGGAGGAGGACAGGGTCACCCACAGTGCGCCAGCCGCTGCCAGATCGCCCCGTGCTGGCTTCCCGCTGCTCCCAGGCTGGGAAGAACCCATTTCCCGCTGCCAAGTGGGATGGAGAAGGAGTGGACAAAACCTCGTGCTGCCATCCAGGACAGCCCTCCCAACCCGACAGCGCCACTGTCACCTCCCCGGGGACCAGGTGGCAGAGGGGACACGACGTGGCCCTGCAGAGGGTGAGGCCAGCAGGTGTTTGCCGCTGCAGGAGAGGCCGGGTTTGCTCCTCATCCTCCCGCATTCCTGCACCGGCCGTGCTACCTTGTAAAGCTCAGAGAATAATGAGAGGAGCTGCGCTGATTTAGTGCAGGCGCCGCTGCCGGAGAAATACCAAGGCCTTAGATGGAAACATTCCCCCTGACAGCTCGCCTGGAGGCTCCCTGCTTTTCTTTTCCTTCCACCCCCCCTGGAATTCCTGGGCTGCTGCACCCTGAGGAGCGGGGAAGCCCCGGCCGGGGGCGAGGGCAGATTCCTGACCCCCGGCACCGCGGCTGTGGCAGCTGCGCCGGTGGCTTTGGCACATGGATGTGATGCTTTTGGAGGCCTGGACAACAGGAGCCGGGCTTGTCACAGCCCCTGGTGGCAGCAGGCTCGGAGCTCTGGGGTTTGGGGCTCGGGGCTGTGGGTTTGGGGGCGCAGGGTTGAAGATTTTGGGGGTTTGGGGAGCCACGTCCTGGATCGCAGCACTGGCCGTGCCCGGTGTTCTGCCTCCAGCCTCTTCCCTGCCCTTTGCAGGAGTTAATTGCTGGCTTGGGCACGCCAAAACCCAGCAGTTTTCCAACGTCAATTAGCAGGAGGCAAAATAGGAGCAAAATGGGAGCCAGGGCAGCTGGAATGAGCGGGGTGGTGGCAGCCACGTGAGTGCCCTGCAGGGTGGTGGCGGGGACATTCGTTTTGGGGAATGTCGCCTCCTCCCGCCTTCTCCTTGTGCTTTCCCTGTGACCTTGGCCCTGCCGCCATCCCTCCTCTCAGTCCCACGGCCTGGCAGGAGGAAGGAGAGGAGGAGGAGGAGGACGGTGTGACACAGCCAGGGGTGGGACAATGCCCTGCTGGCCTCCCCGCCCGTGGTGTCACCTGAAGGGGTGACAGCCGCCTTGGGGACAGTCCCCCAGCGTGGCGCCCTGCACGTGGCAGCCGCGTGGCCGCGCTGCTGGCACCGGGAATTGGCACCGTGGGGGACGGTGACATCGGCGCTGCTGTGACACGGCGGGGCCAGCGGCTCCCTGCCCGCGGCGAGCGGCCCCCGGAGCCTGCGGTAACCGGTGGCTTGTGGCGTGTCCCCTCCCTTGTCCCCAGCCCCGTGTGGCGGACGGGGAGGTGCGGGGGAGTCGGGAATTGTCGCTGGAGGGGATCGGGAATTGTCGCTGGAGGGGATCGGGAATTGTCGCTGGTGGGAGTCGGGAATTGTCGCTGGTAGGAATTGGGAATTGTCGCTGGTAGGAATTGGGAATTGTCGCTGGTAGGAATTGGGAATTGTCGCTCGTGGGATTCGGGAATTGTCGCTCGTGGGATTCGGGAATTGTCGCTCACAGGAATCGGGAATTGTCGTTCGTGGGATCGGGAATTGTCGCTCGCAGAAATCGGGAATTGTCGCTGGTGGGGATGCGGGACGAGGGGACCCTGCCGTGCCCTGCCCGGCCCGCGGGGGCTGGCGAGGAGCAGCCTCAGGCTCCGCATCCCAACAGAGAATTCCCGCTGGAATTCCCGGGCGGCGGCGCCAGCCCTGCGCCCTGGGCTCAGCCGCTGCTCCGTGGCTGCTTTGTCACCCGCTGTGTCACTCGGCTGGTGACTCGCCCGGTGACTCGGTTTCCCTGGCACAGCGCTCCGTGAGGCCCCAGCTCCTCCTGCGCCTTTCCCTGCTCCTTTTCCAGGGAAAACACCGCGTGTATTCCCCCCACCCGTGCAGGACCCGCTTCCCCCCCGGCCCCCGAGGGAGTGCGGGGGTCTGGCCGCCGCCGGGGTGTCCCCCGTGGCGGGGTCTGGCTGTGCTGTGTCCCCAGGGTGTGGCGGGGGTGACCCCGGTGGCAGGGCGGTGTCGCTGTCCCCGCGGAGGAAGCGGATGCTGCGGAGCGTCCCGCGGGTGCCACAGGTGGCTGTCCCCGGGAGCCCCGGCTGCCACCGCTTCTGCTTTCGGCACCTGCAGCGGGGTGAGGGACCGCGGGGAGGGGACGGATCCCCCTGAGCCCCACGGGGACAGACCCTCCTGAGCCCTGCGGGTGCTGCCACACGGTCCCCGAAGGTCAGGAGGGCTGTCCCGGCTGTCGCAGCCCGGCTTTGTCCCCTTGGCCTCTCCGGGATGAAGGTTCCGCCACCGTGACCTTCTGCCATCCCGTCCCTCCTCCCCTGGAAGCTCTTCACCCCGAGGGTGACAATCCCCGCTGGGATGTCCCCTGAGCCTGCGAGGCGGCCCTGAGGCGAGGTTGGTGGCTGTGAGCCGCGGGAGGGGACAGAGCCCCGCGGTGTCCCCTGCGGGCGGCCCGGCGGCGGAGGGGTTAAGGAGGGAAGGCTTCCCTTGCCAGGGGTGTTGCTGGGAACAGGCAGGAGCGGGAGCGGGAGCCGCTGCCATCTGCACATTGCGATTTGGTGAGTGTGCACGGGAGGGGCCCCCCAAGGGCTGCGGGGCCCCCCCAGCGCTGCCCGCGGCGGCTCCGTGGGGAGGGGACCCCATAAAATCCCCTAAAATCCCCCCAAAAGAGCCGCTGTCACCGCGGGCTGCCCACCGCGTGCTCCACGTGGCCGCCGTGGGACGCGGAGCCGGCTGAGCCCCGGCTGTGTCCCCTCTGTCCCCTCCCTGTCCCCAAGGCTGTCGCCTGTTGGGACGCGCCCGGTGCGCAGCCCTGGTGCCACATTCCCGATGGGAAAGGGAATTCCCCCCGCTCCGGGGGGCTGCGGAGGGCTCTCGTCCCCCTCCTCAGCCGCGGGCTTGGGGCTCTCCCGGTGATTTTTTTCCCTGGATTCGGCCATTCCAGGGGGTTTTCAGCGCCTCTCCCAGCAGCGAGCGGGGTCCGTGTGCTGGGGAGGGGGAGCAGTGTGGTCTCTCCAGGGACAGTTCCCAGCCGGCAGGGCATGAAAGGTGCCCCAAGCCCATTTTTTTCTGCTTTAATTGGCTCTTGGAGTCCGTTTGTCCATCTGGAGAGAGGCTCTGGCCGTGCAGCTTCTCTCATCCCACTGTGGATGCAGCTTCGGATTCCCAAGGAGAAAAATCTCCAGCCCGAGCCTAGGAAGGGTAATTCTGGGGGAGTTGATTTTTTATTTATTTTTTTTTTTTTTAATTTTTTTTTCCCTTCCTCCCCACTTGGCAATACCAACAGCATGCCTGAGAGCTTTACATTGAGTTTGCCATGGCAACCTCCGGCAGCCAAGTGTTCCCAACACCCCATTCCCAAAGTGGGAGAGGAGATGGACCCTGGTGGGAGCTGCCGAGAGGGGCAGAGTTTGGGGCTGGGGTCCAGGTGCTTGGGGAAGGTGATTCCACCTCAATCCACCTGATCCAAGCTGGGATTTGTGGCTCTGGGCAGGGAATGTGGTGGCTGGTGGGAGATGTCCCAGCTGGAGGAGCTGAGCTGGGGCGTGGATTTCATCCTCCTTCGTGGGTTGATGGAAAATCCTCCTGAGCTCGGGCAGGGGTTGCTCCATCTCTGATCATCCGTGGGAGGACAGAGCAGCGCTCCTGGGTCTGATCCGATGTCCTGAGGCAGGAGGATCCCTGTCCTTGCCCAGGGGCCCAGCACGTGCCAGGCTCCCGGTGCCACCAGCGGTGCCACCAGCGTGGCAGCAGGGCCACCCACGGCGTGGCCAAAGTTGACACTTGTGGCGTCTCCAGCTGATTGATTTCTCCTCGTCGCTTTGCCACCTCCCAGGTTAAATCCAGCGGGGGCTGAGGCCGGGCTGGGCACGGGGGAAGCTCGGCTGGTGGCCCTGGCCACGGGCACTGTCCCTGGCAGGACGGAGGTGCCGTGCTGCCGTTTATTATTCCGGGCAGGTTCAGCTGCAGCACCGCGGCGGCTCCGCTGCTCCTCGCCAGCTCCTCCTGCCTGGAGCCTGCACGAGCCTCCCCTCGAGGCTCCAGGGATGGATCCCCGGCTCCTGGGCCAGCTCGGGGAGGTGACACAGCTGGTGACACAGCACAGGGAGCTCAGCTCCCTGCTCCTCTCCCGCCTGGGCTGTTTGCTTCCCTCAGGGAGAACTCCTTCCTCTCCTCGTTCCTGGGGGCTCTGGGAATGAATTCTGGGGTGAAGCCACTGGGAGCTCCTCAGAGCGATGGCTCTGGTCCGGGTGGATCCTTCCCAGCTCAGCCAGGGAGCCTGTGCTGGTGGGAAGGGGCAGGGATGGGAATAGGGCTGTGATCCCAAAAGGATGCTCAGGGCGGACAGGAGCCGTCCCACACCTCGGTCCCAGGCTGGAATTACAGGTGGGACACAGGGATGATGCTGATCCCTCCTTTCCCCCGAGGATGGAGCTGGTTCCAGGCTGGAATGTCACAGTGGGACACAGGGACGGTGCTGATCGCTGCCCCCTGAGCTGGGTCAGGGGTAATTAAGGACTAGGCCGATACAGTTTTAATTAACTGTCTCCCTCTTAACCTCTGAGCTCTCCTCAGACAGTGCTGGTTGCTATGAAAGAGGAGGAAATGAGCGTGGTGGGGTGGGGGAATTATGGTTTTTTCTCTTAATCAGCAGGAGCCTGCTTAATTGGGCCTGCCACCTCCTGCTTCCCGCTGCCGGGAGCTGCTGCCGTGCAGGGATGGATGAGCTCAGCTCCACGAGGAGCCGTGGGATAACGGGCTGGGAACGGGCAGGGATGCGGGAGCCAGGGATCCCTGCTGGATGGGGCAGCAGCAGCGCTCTGGCCTGAGGGTGGGAGCTGCAGTGTCCCCATCC
>NC_031795.1:5129202-5129735 GCF_001522545.3 Parus major | reverse complement strand
CCATCCCAGTGTCCCCATCCCAGTGTCCCCATCCCAGTGTCCCCATTCCTGTGTCCCCATCCCTGTCCCCATTCCTATGTCCCCATCCCAGTGTCCCATCCCTGTGTCCCCATCCCAGTGTCCCATCCCAGTGTCCCCATCCCAGTGTCCCATCCCGGTGTGCCATTGCTGTCCCATCCCTGTGTCCCATCCCTCTGTCCCCATCCCTGTGTCCCATCTCTGTGTCCCATCCCAGTGTCCCCATCCCAGTGTCCCATCCCTGCAGCTGGGCCACAGCTCCCTCCCGAGGTGGGGACATTCTGTTGAGGTGGGGACATTCTGGCGAGGTGGGGACATTCTGAGGAGGTGGGGACATTCTGAGGAGGTGGGGACATTCTGTCGGTGTCACTGCTGTCCCTGAGGTTCAGTTGGTGTCTGTGGTGCCCTGATAATGCTGGGAGCTGTCCTGGGGGTGCTGCTGGCGGGATAAGGAGCTGCTCCCGAGGGCCAGGCAGGGAGAGCTGGGGTTCCTTGGGGTTCCTTGGGGTTCCTTG
>NC_031795.1:5127718-5128742 GCF_001522545.3 Parus major | reverse complement strand
GACACCCCTGTGCTGATTTGGTGCCTTTCTGCGGGCTGTGTGAGGGCTGGTGAACACCTCTGGGGTTGTCACCTCCGGGGTTGTCACCTCCAGGACAGAGCCATGTGAAGGTGATGTCCTGGGACATCAGCAGTGGACATTCCCCCTCCTGTTCTTCCCTGTCCCTCCCCAGCCTGCTCTGCCACCCCTGGGCCCCATCTTGGGCAGAGCAGCCATTCCCCTGTTGTTCTTTATTTCTTTTGCCCTCGGAAAAATTTTATTTTCTCTCCATGAGAGCCTCCCCTCGCAGCCTTTTTGCTTCTGGAGCGCCGGCAGCTTCCCTGGAGCTTGGGAACGCAGCTAACCCTGGCTGACAAAAAGCCCTCTGGCCTGTGCTGTTCCCTCCGTGTCCCTGTTTGTCCCTACAACTCTGAAATGCCAGCAGGGAATCCCAGCCCCCGAATCCCTGGGGAAAGGGGGAGCTGTGAGGTGCTCGTGGTCCCTGCCTGGATTGGTTGAAGCGTTTTTGGGGCTGTCCTGTCCTCGCTGGGGGGGTTGTGACCTGGGTGGAAGCGTTTAGGGACACTGAGAGCGCTCTGGGTGTCACCTCCGCGCCGGTCATTGATGGAAAAACCTCGATTTCCGAGAAATTCCCAGGTTTTGGTGGCTTCTCTGCCACTTTTCTCTTCCCCTTTGTGGTTCCTGTGGCATCTCCAGGCAGATGTAGAACCCGTGGGGTGCTGCAGCCCCTTTCCCATGGATATTGGGATATCAGGATTTGGGATATTGGGACATTGAGATATCGGGATATTGGGATTTTTGGACATTGGGATATTGGGGTATCAGGACATTGGGATATCAGGATATTGGGGTATTGGGGATATTGGGATTTTGGGACATTGGTATATTAGGATTTTGGGACATTGGGATATCAGGATATTGGGATTTTGAATTGGTATATTAGGATTTTATATTAGGACACTGGGATATCAGGACATTGGGATATCAGGATATCAGGATATTGGGATATCAGGATATTGGGATG
>NC_031795.1:5125606-5127562 GCF_001522545.3 Parus major | reverse complement strand
TGGGATATCAGGATATTGGGATATCAGGACATTGGGATATCAGGATATCGGGATATTGGATTTTGGGACATTGGGATTTTGGGATATTGGGATTTTGGGATACTGGGATCCTTCCCTACCTGCCGGCAGGGCGGGGAGCGATGCTCCAGCCCCGTCGTCCTGCCCAGGGGAGGAAGCAGCTGTTTCCCACTGCCGAAGGGTATTTTTAACCCAAAATCAAGGGCAGGGTTTGTCTGGGCTGAAAGTGAAGAACCACCTGGGCTCCTTTCCTGCCCGGCCCCGCAGCTGCCGCTTTTCCCCGCTCCGCACTCCGAGCTCAACTTCTCACCCAGGAATTTTTTTGCCCAAACGGCGCCAACGCCGCGTTCTCCCTAAAAATCCCCGCCTTGGGGGTAGCGCCGCTCCCCTCTCCCACCCCACGGGGCGCCTCGCTGGTTCCCAAGCGCTGCTAACGCGGATATTTTTGTTTCCCACGGTTGTTTTCGCAGCTCCAGTTGCTGTGGTATCCAGGGAGCCCCCCTCCTCCTCCTCCTCCTCCTCCTCCTCCTCCTCCCGCTGCAGGAGCTGCACGCCGGGCGTTGCTAAGGTCGCCTCCGCGGTAACATGCACATCCTGTTTACACCTTCATCCCGACAACTTGGGCTCGGATAGAGCCGCCCGTTCCCCCCGGGAAGCCCCCAGGGAAAGGGGCCGCACGGAGCATCCCCCGCCGGAGCCGCCGGAGCCGCCGGAGCCGCGAGCGAGGCCGCCCCAGGAGCGCCGCGCCGGCGGCACCGCCACTGTGACAAGATGACGAACAACGTGGCCGACCACCACCCCGGGAACTCGGTGGCCGAGGGCAACCATGAGGGGGACTTTGGGTGCTCCATGGTGGAGCTCAGGAACCTCATGGAGCTGAGGAGCGCCGAGGCCGTGGCCCGGCTCAACGACTCCTATGGTGGCGTCCAGAACGTCTGCAAGAGGTTGAAGACGTCGCCGGTCGAAGGTGAGTGGCCCTGCCATGGGCTGGGGTTGTCACCTCTGGGGTTGTCACCTCCGGGGCTGTCACCACCAGGACAGAGCCATGTGAAGGTGACATCCAAGGGTGGTGGCTCCCATGGTCTGGGGTTGTCACCTCTGGGGTTGTCACTCCAGGGTTGTCACCTCCAGGACGGAGCCATGTGAAGGGTGGCTCCAATGGCTGTCATGTGGTCTGGGGTTGTCACTTTTGGGATGGGGACACACGAAGGTGACACTCGAAGGCAGTGTCTTCATGGGCTGTCTCATGGTCTGGGGTTGTCACCTCTGGGGTTGCCACCTCTGGGATGGAGCCATGTGAAGGTGACACCCAAGGGTGGTGGCTCCCATGGTCCGGGGTTGTCATCTCTGGGGTTGTCACCTCCAGGACAGAGCCATGTGAAGGTGGTGCTGGAGGATGGTGGCTCCCATGGTCTGGGGTTGTCACTTTTGGGATGGGGACACACGAAGGTGACACTCAAAGGCGGTGTCTCCATGGGCTGTCTCATGGTCTGAGGTTGTCTCCTCTGGGATTGCCACCTCTGGGATGGAGCCATGTGAAAGTGACACCCAAGGGTGGTGGCTCCCATGGTCTAGGGTTGTCATCTCTGGGGTTGTCACCTCTGGGGTTGTCACCTCTGGGATGGAGCCACACAAAGGTCACATCCAAGGGTGGTGGCTGCAGTGGCCATGCCATGGTCTGGGGTTGTCACCTCTGGGATGGAGCCACGTGAAGGTGACACCCGAGGGTGGTGGCTCCAGCAGCTGAGCTCGGTTGGTCCCATCACGCTCGGTGTCCGTCATGGAGGCGGCTCCTGGTGCGTGGTGAAATGGTCGTTTGGGGTGGAAGAGGAGGAAGAAGGAGAAGTGTCTACCCAGGGGTTCCCTGAGGTGTAACCCCGATCTCCTGGGAGGCTGGAGCACGTGTGGGGTGTGGGGTGTGGGGGTGTGGGGTGTGGG
>NC_031795.1:5111197-5125198 GCF_001522545.3 Parus major | reverse complement strand
TGGGGTCCAGGGTGTGGGGTGTGGGGTGTGGTGAGAAGCTCCTCCCCACAGCCCAGCTGCTGCTCCAGCTGTTCTGTTAAATCCTTTATGGAGCTGGGGGTGGGAGGGGAACTGTGAAGCTCGGAGGACGCTGGTGAGGTGGCCGAATGACACCTGCAGCTGTTGGTGGCACTTGGGGCAAGTGACGGGGACAGCACTGTCCCCAAAGGGGGTGGGGGATGCACCCAGGGGTGGGGAGATGGGCTCATCCTGGCCTGGGGATTCTCCAAGGAAAACCTGGAGCGGTGGCAGTGACACCTGGGGTCACCCCTGGATCCGTGGGATGGGGGTTCAGTCCTGGATCTGTGGGATGAGGGGTCACCCCTGGATCCATGGGATGAGGGGTCACCCCTGGATCCGTGGGATGGCTGAGCCCCGGCTGGGACAATCCGTGGGATATTTTTAGTGCTGCAAGGGGGGGATTCGAAGCTTTCCAGCTGCGAGCGGGAGCGGGAAGGAGAGACAATATCGGGATGTCGTTAGAGAAGGGGGGAAATCCCGGTGGAAATCCAAAGCCCAGGTCACAGAACAATGTGCTCGTGCCTGCCAAAGCGGGATCTTTGGGGTGGGAGGAGAGGCAGGAGGAGCGCCCGTGGCGTTTGGGATCCGTGGTGACCCTCCCGTGTCCCCCCGCGTGTCCCCCGTGTGTCCCCACGTGTGTCCCCACGTGTGTCCCCGCGGCTCCCCGGCCGTGAGCCGCATTTTCCATGGGCTGGGTGGGAATCGAGGCCGGGACATCCCAGGATCCCGCTCAGCCTCCTCCTCCTCCTCCTCAGGGCTGGGTGGGGACACCCCGGCTGCTGCCAGCTGCCAGCTGTCCCCTCCCTGCAGCTGGGCTGGAGTCACAGCGGGAGCAGGGAATGGGGTCCGGGAATGGGGTCCGGGAATGGGAGCAGGGAATGGGATCCAGGAATGGGGTCCGGGAATGGGAGCAGGGAATGGGATCCGGGAATGGGATCCGGGAATGGGATCCGGGAATGGGATCCGGGAATGGGAGCAGGGAATGGGATCAGGGAATGGGATCTGGGAATGGGGTCTGGGAATGGGATCTGGGAATGGGATCTGGGAATGGGATCTGGGAATGGGGTCTGGGAATGGGATCTGGGAATAGGATCCAGGAATGGGATCCAGGAATGGGATCCATCCCGCTCCATCCCGCTGCTGCTTCCTGCTCCGAGTGACACTGGGCTGGCCCTGAGGTGTCCCCAGGGTGACACCAGACTGGCACAGAGGTGTCCCTGGAATGACACAGAGGTGACCCCAGAATGACACAGAGGTGTCCCTGGAATGACACCGGGCTGTCCCTTGAACCCGAGGCCCAGCTCCCCTCACTGCCAGGCTGCTCCAGGCACCACCGGGATGCGTCCAGGGCCATTCCCGGAGCATCCCGGGACCTGGCAGCGGCCCCAGGGACATCTTAAGGTGGAAAAGGATTGGGGGGGTCCCTTAAGGAGGTGCTGGGCAGGGGGGGCTCCTCCCTCCGGGGACCCCCTCAGGGTTCATGGCTTTATTTGGGGTGGCCGTGGCATTGTCACTGTCCCCCATCGCTGCCTGGGCGGGCTCTCCAGGGGCTCAGCACCCCTTTTGTTCCACATTTCCCCCAAATCCTCGCTCCCAGCTCCGTGTCCCACTCCCTCCTTGTCTCCCACACTTTTCCAGCAGCACCAGCCCAAATCCTGCTCCATCTCCGGGTTTGGGTCCGGTGTACCCGGGGCTGGAGACGCTCCAGGCGCTGCCAGGGGACAGGGCTCAGGTGGCTCAGCTGCTGCCAGTGCCAGAATTGCCCAGAATTGCCCAGTTTTGCCCAGAATTGCCCAGTTTTGCCCAGATTTGCCCAGATTTGCCCAGATTTACCTGGATTTTATGGCTCATTTGATGTAAACAAAGGCCCCGGTGCCAGCTGGCAGCGCCTGGGCACTCGCCAGGCTGCAGCCCTGGTGTCCCTGCAGCCAGCCTGGGTGAACAGAGGCTTTTCAAGAGAATCTTCAGTTCCTGAAGACAAAAAAAAAAAAACCTTTAGAATGTTTTAAAATTTTGTGTGTTTTGTAATTTAATTTGTTTGTATTTGTATTTATATTTTACTAATTTATGTATTGCTTATTACGATTTAATTGTATTTTATTTGCTTATGCATTATTATTTATTTATATTTATACATTGTTTATTATGTTTTATTATTTTATTATTTTATTGTTTTATTTAGGTATTATTTATATTAATACATAATAATCACATATTATCTAATGTTATGTATTATTTATTATTTTACTTATATTTTATTTATTTTTTATTTATGTATGGTTTTATTACGTTTTATATTATTTAATTAATTAATTTTTGCTTATGTTTTATCTATATTTAATTTATAAATAAATATTTATAAATCTTAATTTATTAATAATATTAATATTTATTTATAAATAAATATATTTATTAACAACATATTTATTCAAAAGAAATGAATACTTACTTATATTATATATATTTTATTCATCTTATTTATATTTATATTATATTATGCTATATATGTCTTTTATATTTATATATTTATGTATTTATATATTTATGTATAAATATATAAATATGAATATATTATATTATGTAATTTATTGATATAATATAATATAGTATAATATAGTATAATATAGTATAATATAATATAATATAATGGCACAGAGGTGTCCCCAGGGTGACATTATATGATATGATATGATATGATATTAATATTATATTATATTAATATTATATTATATTATATTATATTATATTATATTATATTATATTATATTATATTATATTATATTATATTATATGTTATTTATATATAATATATATATTAATTACATTATATTACATTATATTATATATTTATATTATATTATATGTTATTTATATATATAATATATATTAATTACATTATATTACTTTATATTATATATTTATATTATATTATATTATATTAATTACATTATATTTATTATATTTATTATATTATATTATTTATAACTGGCTCCTTGCTGGCAGCAGCTCGCTGCAGGTTGGGCATGGATGGATTCCATGGGGATAAGAGCAGGATTTTCCCTCATCCCTGTTTCCCCCACACCTCCAGGCCTGTCCGGGAACCCCACGGACCTGGAGAAGAGGCGTCAGGTCTTCGGCCAGAACTTCATCCCCCCAAAAAAGGCCAAGACATTCCTGCAGCTGGTGTGGGAGGCGCTGCAGGACGTGACGCTGATCATCCTGGAGATCGCTGCCATCATCTCCCTGGGGCTCTCCTTCTACCACCCCCCGGGAGGGGACAACGAGCGTGAGTCTGGGCTGGGGCTCTGGGATCTGCCCCATTCCCTGGTGGGATCTGGGATCTGTGAAGGGGGCTCTGGGATCTGCCCCAGTCCCTGTGGAAATCTGGGATCTGCCCTGTTCCCCGTGGGAGCAGGGGTTTGGGATGTTCCCATTCCCTGTAGGAGCAGGGCTTTGGGATGTGCCACAGCTCTGTGCAGTGTTTGGGGTTCTCCAGAGGGGAATTCCCTGCTCTGTGCAGTGTTTGGGGTTCTCCAGAGGGGAATTCCCTGCTCTGTGCAGTGTTTGGGGTTCTCCAGAGGGGAATTCCCTGCTCCAGGCAGTGTTTGGGGTTCTCCAGAGGGGATTTCTCTCCGTGCAGTGTGCGGGCAGTCCGCGGGCGGCGTGGAGGACGAGGGCGAGGCTCAGGCGGGCTGGATCGAGGGCGCTGCCATCCTCTTCTCCGTCATCATCGTGGTGCTGGTGACGGCCTTCAACGACTGGAGCAAGGAGAAGCAGTTCCGGGGCCTCCAGAGCCGCATCGAGCAGGAGCAGAAGTTCACGGTGATCCGCAAGGGCCAGGTGATCCAGATCCCCGTGGCCGAGATCGTGGTGGGGGACATCGCCCAGATCAAGTACGGTGAGTGAGGGTGGGTCTGTCCTTCCCCTCGGGATCCTCCTCCCTGCTTCTCCAGCCCTTCTTCCTCCAGGACAGGCATCAGCTCCTCTCTGCTCCGTGGAAATGCTCCATGGAGGCCATGGAGCTTCACTCACCTTCTCTCCTCGCCTTGGAGCTGCGCTGAGAGCTTAATCCTGGATTGGAATTAGTTTGTTTTCCCAACCTTGTCCCTCTTGAGGATATTTCCTTATCCAGGAGATGCTGAGGAGCATTTCCTTGGCCAGGAGATGTTGGGGGGTGTTTCCTCATCCAGGAGGTTTTGGGGAACGTCTCCTTATCCAGATGTTGCTGGATATTTCCTCATCCAGGAGGTGTTGGTGGATGTTTCATTATCCAGGAGATGCTGGGGAATATTTCCTCATCCAGGAATTGCTGGGGAATATTTCCTCATCCAGGAGATGCTGGGGAATATTTCCTTATCCAGATGTTGCTGGATATTTCCTCATCCAGGAGTTGCTGGGGAATATTTCCTCATCCAGGAATTGCTGGGGAATATTTCCTTGGCCTGGAGGTGTTGGTGGATGTTTCATTTTCCAGGAGCTTGGGATAAATCAGGCCCTGCTCCTCATTTCCCAGGGGGAATATTCCTCCCGTTCAGGAAGGAGATTGATCCAACACCGTGTTCCCAAGGGCCCAGTTCCATTCTTGGCAGGTGGATACGGTGGATTTTGGATGCATCAGGAGCTCTGGGAAGGATTCATTAAAACCAGATGGGGAAACACTGAGCAAAATCCTCCCCAGGACTCTCCTTGCACCAGCAAGGATTTGGGAGCTCTTGGATTTTGTTTTATTGCACCTGTCCCTTCCAAATCCCACCCGCTGCTTCTCCTCCCTCTGGAGCTGCTCTGAGCCTGAGTTTTGGATCCTTCTGGAGCGTTCCCACGGGATGGAGCAGAGCCCAGGCGGGGCTGATCCCGGTTTTTCCTCCTCTCCCAGGTGATCTCCTGCCAGCGGACGGGATCCTGATCCAGGGCAATGACCTGAAGATAGACGAGAGCTCGCTGACCGGGGAGTCAGACCAGGTCAAGAAATCGATGGATAAAGACCCCATGCTGCTGTCAGGTGAGGGGTCTGGGGTGAGTTTGGATTGGGATCAGGGTGGGTCCTGGTCTCAGGGAGGTGTCCAAGGCCAGGCTGGACGGGGCTTGGAGCAGTCTGGGATAGGGAAAGTTGTCCCTGCCCATGCAGGGGGTGGATGGGGATGGGGTTGGAGGTTCTTTCCAAGCTGGGATTGTGTGGGGTGGGAATTGGGGGTCTCACCACGACATTCCTGCCGTGCCAGGTACCCACGTGATGGAGGGCTCGGGCAGGATGGTGGTGACTGCCGTGGGCATCAACTCCCAGACAGGGATCATCTTCACCCTCTTGGGAGCAGGAGAAGGCGACGAGGAGAAGAAAGTGAAGAAAGGTAACGAAATGCCCTGAACCTGCTTTTTCCCTCCTTTCTCCCGTTCCTGGGAAGCATCCACAGGCTCCCCCCACAGCGGGGTCAGCTCCCCTGGCCCAGGCAGGAACAGGGAGGGGTTGGGGGTCCCTCTCTGTCCTCTCCACCTGGTCCCCCTGTGCTCCCAGACCTCTTTGGGAGCTGCTCCAGCTCCCTCCTCTCCATCCTGGATTGTGGGGTGGGGGGATCAAGGATCCCACAGGAAGAGGGGCCGGTGGCGGTGCCCATTGCCCACCCCAAGGTGGTGGGAAGGTGAGTCCAGGGTGCCCACAGGGCGTTTTTAGCCCATCCAAACCCTGGAGAACTTGGCTGAGGATCCCCTGAGCGTTTCCTGAGCTCCCTGGGGGAAAGGAGGGGATGGCAGGAGGCAGAGGAGGGGTGGGACAGCAGCCAGGCTGAGGTGTTCCCGTCGTGCTGGGATTCTCCCATCTCAGCTTTCACATCCAGCTGCTCATTCCCTGCTGGGGAAGCTGGGGAAGCTCCCTGTGTCCCTGATCCCCTGCTCAGCAGGTCTGGGCTCCCCGGGATCAGGCGCTGGCAGCAGCATCAGGCTGGCACCGCATCCCCGTGCCAGGGAGCCCTTCCCGGGAGGCGATGCCAGGGAGAGGCTTCCCGGGCTGTGCTGGCTGCCAGCTCCAGCTCTGTGCGGGGATCCTGGCTTCCCCAGCCCCGGCATCGCCGGCGTTTGGGAGCTGCGGAGCTCCCGGGTTCGGCTGCCACCACGGAGGTGGCAGGACAAGGTGGCCTGGGAGTGGCACTGGGAATGGCACCAGGAATGTCACCGGGAATGGCACTGGGAATGGCACCAGGAATGGCACCAGGAGTGGCACTGGGAATGGCACTGGGAATGTCACCAGGAATGTCACCGGGAATGGCACTGGGAATGGCACCAGGAGTGGCACCAGGAGTGGCACTGGGAATGTCACCGGGAATGGCACTGGGAGTGGCACTGGGAATGGCACCAGGAATGGCACTGGGAATGTCACTGGGAATGGCACCAGGAATGTCACCGGGAATGTCACCGGGAATGTCACCAGGAATGTCACTGCCGTGGGTGCCACCAGTGCTTGGTTTCCCAACCTTCAAGCTCAATAGATTTGGGAGCAGAGCAGGTCAGGGTTGTGCCACCAGTTTGTCCCCACTGGAGCTGGGGGTGACATAAAGCCCTTGTCACCTGAGGCTGGTTGAGGTGCAGCAGCCCCGGGGGCCACCTGGACAGATTTTGGGGGGTCAGACCTCCCTACTCCGGGCCTGGCACTGCCCACAGTGGGGGACAAGCCTGCGCTTCCCATACGGATCTATGGCAGCAGGAGGGAGGGACCTGAAGCTGCAGGAGGGTTTCTTCTCCCAAAAATCTGCCCTGTGGAGCTCCGTCATTTCTCCTCCTGAAAATCTGAGGCCACCTCCAGCACCTTTGATGCACTGCTGGGGTCGTGGGGGCGATTTACAGGCAGGGAAAACCAGAATCCTTGGGAATGGGGTGCCCAGGGCAGCCCGGGAGCTGCAGAGCCTGGTGGAGCAAGGCGTGGTGTCCAGAGGGTGCCCACTGGAGTGGCCCCTGGGAGCGTCCCAAGCTGGATGGGGAAGGTGGCTCCGTGTGCTCAGCCCTCCCCCCTTTCTCTCTTTGAACAGGTAAAAAAAGCGGAGCCCCCGAAAACCGCAACAAAGGTAACGCCAGCCTCTCCATCCTTTGAACCAGCACCACACTAACTACCGAGCATTCCTCCTTCCTTCTTCCTTCCTTCTCCTCATCAGTCTGTGCTCTTTGCTGCTCCGGCGGGACTCTCGCCTCGTTTTTCTGGGAAAGGGTGCAACGGTCCCGTGGCCGGTGGCCCTGGTGCGGCATCGTGGTGTCCCCAGAGCCCCAGCCCTGCTGGTGGCACCTTTTGGGGCTCCCTAAAAACAGAGTGAAGGGAATTAAAAGCAGTTCTATTTGTTGAAGGGCCTCCAGGTTGATTTTGGGCAGGCAAAGCCCCTCCCCGGGGGCTGCACCCAGGAGTGGACCGCGGGTTTTCACGTGGTCCATTTGGATGTTGGGGGTTAATCTTAATTACAGCTTCAGGGGATGAAGGAATTTACACCAATTTGCTGCCCCCAGCTCACTTTTGTTTACATTTCTCAGGCCTGAGGCAGTGAGGTGTCCTTGATTCCCAGGCCTGCAGAGGAATTGTTGTGTCTGCCCAAAACGGGAAAGCAGCAGCTGGCACTGCACATAAAATTGAGAGTTACTGAACACCTGCAGGACTGCAGATGTATGGAAAATAGAAATGCTAAAATCCATCACTGGGATGAGCCTTCCTGTTGTCCCTGCATGGGGAAAAGCTGTATTTCAGGGAGGACAGGGCTCTTCCAGCAGGACTTTTGGCGCAGCATCCCTTTCCTGGGATAACTCCACGAGTCGCAGCGGGGATTTGGTGGTTTAAAGCTCTCGTGCCCGTGTCACGCTGTCCCTGCACGGGGCAGAGCTGGAGGTGCCCTCCTGGCATTCCTGGGATGAGATCTCCCCCAGGGCTGGGCCCACGGGACGCTTGCACCCTGTCCTGCCATGGCCTCGACTCCGTGAGCGTCTCCTCGCCAGTGTTTCTCACACTGTTCTTTGCAGGCTGTGGAGGAAGCCCCATTTCTGCACCTCTCTCTCCACCCCTCTCTCTCTTTCTCTCTCTCTCTCTCTCTTTCTCTCTCCTCTCAGCAGTTTGAGTTGCCCTCCTTGCCGTCAGATGTGTCCGGGTGCTTTGTTGTGTCCGTGTCGGGTCTGTTGTCACCGTGGAGGTTCCTCTGCGGAGCTGCTCCGGGGTGGCCTCCAGCCCAGCAGGGGACAGGTCCCGGGGTGGCCCTGGGGCCACTGCTGCTCCTCCAGCTCCAGCAGCTGAGGAGGAACCTCTGGGGGGGCTTCCCATCCCTCTCCAAAGCTTCCAGGGTTTCCCCAGGGCCTTCCAGCTGGATTAGCCCCATTTTAGGAACGGGAAGCCGGGCTGTCTCGGCTCCCAGAGGCGTGGCGGATGGCTCCGGGCTGGGATTCGAGGATTCCTGGCTCCCTGCTCTTCAATCTCCATCCCAATTTCTAACCCTCCCCTCCATCTCCCCCCCTCGGTCGCTTCCTGCTGGGCTGCCCACGGGGCGCTGCAGAGGTGGCACCGGGGACGCTCAGCGAGGGGCTGGGGACACTGGAGCATCTCTGGGCTCACCCCACAGCGCTCCCAGGCTTGGAAGAGACCCCAAAATCTGGCCTAGAGGGTTTCTCGCAGAGGTGTGACCAGTTCCAGAGTCACCTCTGAGGATCCCTAATCCGTGGGCAGGGGGTGGATGACAGAAAGCCGCCCCGAAGAGAGGTGGCAGGGCCCTGGGACACGGAGCTTCCATGTGCTCGGACGCGTGTGTGGTCGGGAGTGGTTCTTGTCCTGGGATTTCTCTCTCGCTCGCTCTCTGCCACCACCATCCTCCTCCTCAGTGGTGTCCTCCGGGCTTCCCCGCCTCTCTCTCCTATTCACACGTGGTGTCTTGTTTTGCCCCCTGGGCTGTAGCTAAAACTCAGGATGGTGTGGCCTTAGAGATCCAGCCCCTGAAGAGCCAGGAGGGGGTGGAAAACGAGGAGAAGGAGAAGAAGAAGGTGAAGGTGCCCAAGAAGGAGAAGTCGGTGCTGCAGGGGAAGCTCACGCGCCTGGCGGTGCAGATCGGGAAGGCAGGTGAGTGACAGTGACAGTGACCCCAGAGCAGCTGGGGCAGGGCTGTCCCTGTCCCCGTTGTCCCCAGAGCAGCTGGGGCAGGGTTGTCCCCGTTGTCCCCTCACCTCCTCCTCGTCCCCAGGGCTGATCATGTCGGCCATCACCGTCATCATCTTGGTGCTCTACTTCGTCATCGACACCTTCGGGGTGCAGAAGCGGCCCTGGCTGGCCGAGTGCACCCCCATCTACATCCAGTACTTCGTCAAGTTCTTCATCATCGGCGTCACCGTGCTGGTGGTGGCCGTGCCCGAGGGGCTCCCGCTGGCCGTCACCATCTCGCTGGCCTACTCCGTCAAGGTGAGGTCTGGGCGCGGCGCGAGGGGGGCGAGGAGGGGAATCCTGCCGGGCCTGACCTCCTGGGTGCTTGCAGAAAATGATGAAGGACAACAACCTGGTGAGGCACCTGGACGCCTGCGAGACCATGGGCAACGCCACGGCCATCTGCTCGGACAAGACGGGCACGCTGACCATGAACCGCATGACGGTGGTGCAGGCCTACGTGGGGGACACGCACTACCGCCAGATCCCCGACCCCGAGGCCATCCTGCCCAAAATCCTGGACCTGATCGTGCACGGCGTGGCCATCAACTCCGCCTACACCTCCAAAATCCTGGTGAGCCGCGGTGCTGAGCCTGCTGGCCGTCCGTAGCTCCGCGGCCGGGCTCGGCGTCATGGCTTTTCCGTCCTTTCCGCAGCCGCCTGAGAAGGAAGGGGGGCTGCCCCGGCAGGTGGGCAACAAGACCGAGTGCGCCCTGCTGGGCTTCGTGCTGGACCTGAAGCAGGACTACCAGGCCGTGCGCAACGAGGTGCCCGAGGAGAAGCTCTACAAGGTCTACACCTTCAACTCTGTGCGCAAGTCCATGAGCACCGTGCTGAGGAGCAGCGGCGGCGGATTCCGCATGTACAGCAAGGGCGCCTCCGAGATCATCCTGCGCAAGTAAATCCCGCTCCTGCTCCTCGTCCCGACGGATTGACGGGGTCTGGCCGTCCCGGGGGGCGAGGGTGGATGGTGGGAGGGTTTTTGGGTGGGTTTTTGGGGGAGCTGGAGGGGGTTGTGGGGAAGGGGATGTCTGGGTGGGGTGTGGCGAAGGTGACGAGTGGTTTTGGGGTGGGTTTAGGAAAGCTGGAGGGGTTGGGGAAGGGGAATGTGATCCTTTTGTGCCAGGAATGTGCCGAGTGTTTTTTTGGGTGGGTTTGGGAAGGCTGGAGGGAGCTGTGGACGAGGGGACAGCCCTGTCCTGCAGAGGGGGTGCCAGGACTGTGACACTGCCTCGCCTCCCCTCAGGTGCACCAAGATCCTGGACAAGAACGGCGAGCCGCGGGTGTTCAAGGTGAAGGACAGGGACGAGATGGTGAAGAAGGTGATCGAGCCCATGGCCTGCCACGGGCTCAGGACCATCTGCCTGGCCTTCCGGGATTTCCCTGCGGACGCCGAGCCTGACTGGGACAGCGAGAACGAGATCCTGTCCGACCTGACCTGCATCGCCGTGGTGGGGATCGAGGATCCCGTACGGCCTGAGGTACCAAATCCCACCTGTCCCCCCTGGCCTGTGCTATTCCCAGCCCTTTTAATGCTGCTCAGGGCCATGATCCCCTCAGGAATTCCATGATGTGCCCCCAGCTCCCTGCTGCGGCACTCCTCTCCCGTTTTTGGACAGAACAACCCCGTGGCAGCATGTTCCCACCCAAAATTCCCAACCTGTGGGGTCTGCGCTGCTCCAGGCTGCACCGAAGGTGGATGGAAACGGCCAGGAAGAATCCCTGGGCTCCTGGGGCTTTTTTTCCCCTCTGAGCTGTCTGCTGGGCTAATGCAATAATCCCCTCGTTCCTGCCCCTGGATTCCAGTTTGGAGCTCGCCCCCCCTGCTCTCCTGGTCCCTGATGAGATGCTCAGGGATCTGGCAATCTGGGAATTGCATTATGGATCCCCTGGCTGCAGCGGCTCTGGAGGCTCCTGATTGGATTTGCTCATTCCTCATCTAATTCCCTCTCTTCCCACACTGCTCCCTGATGGATAAACCCATTAGCGGGGCGGGAGAGGATGAAATTCCTGTTTTTATGGCTGGCCTTGGCGCCCAGGGGGGTGACAGCGAAGCCCCTTCCCCCTGGGGTGGCAGACGCAGCTCCCTCACCCCTCCAGAGCCTTTTCCAGATCTTTTTGGGGATCAGGAGCAGCCTGGTCCAGCACCAACCCCGTCCTGCCCGCAGGTGCCCGATGCCATCCTGAAGTGCCAGCGCGCCGGCATCACCGTCCGCATGGTGACAGGGGACAACATCAACACAGCCCGGGCCATCGCCACCAAGTGCGGCATCCTGCTGCCCGGGGAGGACTTCCTGTGCCTGGAGGGGAAGGAGTTCAACCGGCTCATCCGCAACGAGAAGGGAGAGGTGGGAGAGCTCTGCCCTGCACGGGGGAGGGAGGCTTCTCCAGCGGCAAAAGGCACCAAATCCTGCTGGGCTTTCTGAATCCTGATGGGTTTTCCAAATCCTGCTGGGTTTTCCAAATCCTGATGGGCTTTCCAAGTCCTGATGGGTTTTCCAAATCCTGCTGGGCTTTCTGAATCCTGCTGGGATTTCCAAATCCTGATGGGCTTTCCAAGTCCTGATGGGCTTTCCAAATCCTGCTGGGTTTTCCAAATCCTGATGGGTTTTCCAAATCCTGCTGGGATTTCCAAATCCTGCTGGGCTTTCCAAATCCTGCTGGGATTTCCAAGTCCTGATGGGTTTTCCAAGTCCTGCTGGGTTTTCCAAGTCCTGCTGTGCTTTCTGAATCCTGCTGGGTTTTCCAAATCCTGCTGGGTTTTCAGAATCCTGCTGGATTTTTTGAATCCTGCTGGATTTTTTGAATCCTGATGGGTTTCCCAAATCCTGCTGGGTTTTCCAGATCCTGCTGGGTTTCCCAAATGCTGCTGGGTTTTCCTCTTCTCCTTGGATACAGAAGCTGCTGGGGTGCTCAGCAGTGTTTGGGGTGAAGCCACTGTCCTGTCCCGGTTGGGATTTGCTCTCTGGTGGAGCAGAAGATTCCTGGGGGGAATTCACTTCCCTTTTTCCTGGTCCTGCAGGTGGAGCAGGAGCAGCTGGACAAGATCTGGCCCAAGCTGCGGGTGCTGGCGCGCTCCTCCCCCACGGACAAGCACACCCTGGTGAAAGGTGGGCACTGCCCCTCCCCAGGGGCTCATCCCTGGGGTTTTTCCAGCCTGATCCAGGCTGGGATCCTTCCCTTGGGGTTTAATTCCTTGTTTCCACCTCAGGAATCATCGACAGCACCGTGGGTGACCAGAGGCAGGTGGTGGCCGTGACAGGAGACGGGACCAACGATGGCCCAGCCCTGAAGAAAGCAGACGTTGGGTTTGCCATGGTAGGGCCAGCCTGGGGGTTCTCCTTCGCTCCACGGGGTTATTCCACTGGAATTGCTTCCAGACCATGGAAACTTTTCCAAATCTACGGCACAGCCTAAAAAACCCAAAAAGGAATTTTCTTCGGGTGTTGGATTGAGTCTGAGCTGCACAGGACTGTGAGCAAAGGGATTGGGAATTCCGTGGAGTTCCTGGTGTCTCTCCTGGATCCAGGAAAGCTGTGGGAGCCCCAGGATTTGGTTTTCCCTGCAGCTCTTCACCCCAGTTCCAGGCACGGTGCTGGATCAGGCTTTGGGAATTTATTTATGGTGGGAAACTCTGGTTTGATGTTTTTTATCCTGTGTGAAAGGAGCAGGGAGATAAACCTGTTGTTTTTAACAGTTTTGATGTGGATTAATTTCAGGGCCATGAGCAGGAGATGAATGGGGAGGCTGCACAGGCAGTTTTGAGCAAATTAAAGATTTTTTGGGAAGTGTTTTTAGGAATGTGTTGAACATCCAAGTGCAATTCCAGAGCCTTTAGGATGAGCAGGGAAGGCTGTTCAGCTAAACCTGCAACAGGCAGGGATTTCCTGTTTGTGCTGGGATTGGGATCCAGGAAAACGCCAGGGAATGGGCTCCTTTTGGAATTCCTGCATGGGATTCCTGTAGGGTGAGCGCCTCGCTGTGCCGGCGCCGGGAAGCACAGCCCGACCTGGTTCCCTGGAGATGCTGATGGAGAAATTTGGGAAGCTGTGGCGCCGTTCTCACCTCGGGGATGGGGCAGAAACCCCTGGGCTGGGCTCTCCCTCCGTCGGGATCCCAGCAGAGCTGCCCAGCCCGGGATGGAGCCATTCCCTGGCTTGAGGAGGGAGCTGTTTTCCACTTGTTTTCCAGCTGTTTTCCGGTTGTTTCCCGTCTGTTTTCCAGCCATTTCCCAGCTGTTTTCTGGCTTTTTTTCTGACTGTTTCACAGCTGTTTTCCAGCTCTTTCCCCAGCTGTTTTCCAGCTGTTTCCTGTCTGTTTTCCATTCTGTTTTCCAGTTGTTTTCCAGCTTTGTTCCAGCTGTTTCCCAGCTGTTTTCTGGCTGTTTCCTGTCTGTTTTCCAGATGTTTCCCAGCTGTTTTCTGGCTGTTTTCCAGCTGCTTCCTGGCTTTCTTTCTGGCTGTTTCCCAGCTGTTTCCCAGCTTTTCTGCACCGTGGCTCTGTCTGGGATGTGCCCAGGGAAAGCTGGGCTGCCTCAGAGCCCGGCCTTGCCGATCACAAATCATTCTCCGTGGGTTTTTCCCACTGGGAACGTTCCTGGGAAGCAGCAGAGCCAGGCAGGCACCGTGACTCACCCCTGGCTCTGTCCCCCAGGGCATCGCGGGCACGGACGTGGCCAAGGAGGCCTCGGACATCATCCTGACCGACGACAACTTCACCAGCATCGTCAAGGCCGTCATGTGGGGCCGCAACGTCTACGACAGCATCTCCAAGTTCCTGCAGTTCCAGCTGACCGTCAA
>NC_031795.1:5108149-5110981 GCF_001522545.3 Parus major | reverse complement strand
TCGTCACTTGGAGAGGGGGAACGTGTTGGATTTCAAAGGTTTAGTCTGGGGTGTTTTCCAGTGGAGCAGGAGGATAAATATCTTGGTTTGAAGAGGTTTCCAGTGGATTCTTTTCCAGTGGAGCAAAACAAACCTGTTGGATTTCACAGGTTTTCAGTGAGTTGTTCTTCACTGGAGAAGAAGAATAAATGTTTTGAAGAGTTTTCCAGTGGATTCTTTTCCAGTGGAGCAGGAGATTAAACTGGTTGGATTTTACAGGTTTTCAGTGGATTGTTTCTTGGTGGAGCAGGAGAATAAATGTCTTGATTTTTAACAGATTTCCAGTGGGTTGTTTTGTAGTGGAGCAGGAAAACAAGTTTCTTGGATTTAAGAGGTTTTCAGTGGATTGTTCTTCACTGGAGGAGGAGAATAAATCTGTTGGACTTCACAGGTTTTCAGTGAGTTGTTCTTCACTGAAGAAGAAGAATAAATGTCTTGGTTTGAACAGGTTTTCAGTGGATTCTTTTCCAGTGGAACAGGAGAACAAACCTGTTGGATTTCACAGGTTTCCAGTGGGTTGTTCCTCACTGGAGCAGGAGAATACAAGAACCCTTTGGATTTAGCAGGTTTCCCATGGATTGTTGGAGTTTAGGGATGTTACCAAGAGCCAGGGGTCGGGAGGTGCCTTGTGAGGCTGTGCAGGGAGCTTGGAGCAAAGGAGAAACGTCTTGGGAGCGGTTTGGGAAGGTTTTAGAGATCCCAGAGCAATTCTGGGGTTGTTTTCATGAGGAGAGTGAAACAAAGAGGAGAAAAAAGGTTTATTTAATTGGTGTGACATGTTCTTCCATGATTTACCTGCAGGACTCTCCCCTGGGGAGCTCAGAGCAAAGGAGAAACATTTGGGAATGTTTTAGGAAGGTGTTAAAGATCCCAGACCAATTCTGGAGCTGTTTTCACGAGGAGAACGAAACAAAGAAGGGAAGAAGGGTTGATTTTGGTGGCTTGGTGTGTTCTCCCCCTGCAGGACTCTCCCCTGAAGGCCGTGCAGATGCTGTGGGTGAACCTGATCATGGACACCTTCGCCTCGCTGGCGCTGGCCACGGAGCCGCCGACCGAGGCGCTGCTGCTGCGCAAACCCTACGGCCGCAACAAGCCGCTCATCTCCCGCACCATGATGAAGAACATCCTGGGCCACGCCGTCTACCAGCTCACCATCATCTTCACACTGCTCTTCGCCGGTGAGCACGCGGCCCCAGGGGGTGCTGGGGGCAAGGGGAGAAGGGGGAAATAAAGGGGAAGGGAAAAATGGAAAAGGGAAGGGAAAGGAGAAAAGGAAAAGGAGGAAAGGGAAGGAGAGAAGGAAAGGAGAGAAGGTAAAAAAAGAAGGAAGAAAAGGAAAAGGAAAAGGAAAAGGAGGAAAGGAAAAGGAGAAAAGGAAAAAAAAGAGAAGGAAAAGGAGAAAAGGAAAAGGAGAAAAGGAAAAAAAAAAGAGAAGGAAAAGGAGAAAGGGGAAAGGATAAAAAAGAAGGGAAAGGAGAAAAAGGAAAAAAGAAGGAAGAGGAAAAGGAAAGGAGAAAAGAAAAAGGAGAAAAGGAAAAGGGAAGGGGCAGATATTTCCTTCCCCAAACCCCCTTTTTCCTGTGCAGGGGAGAAGTTTTTCGACATCGACAGCGGCCGGAACGCTCCCCTGCACTCTCCCCCCACCGAGCACTACACCATCGTCTTCAACACCTTCGTGATGATGCAGCTCTTCAACGAGATCAACGCCCGCAAGATCCACGGCGAGAGGAACGTCTTCGAGGGCATCTACCGCAACCCCATCTTCTGCGCCGTGGTGCTGGGCACCTTCACCGCCCAGGTGAGGCCGCGGGGCTGCCGGGGGCTGTGTCACACCCAGGCTCGACTCTGTCCCCCTGCAGCGTCTTGGTGGCACAGGAACCACCCTGGATGTGCTCAAGGCTGGGGTGGGTGGAGATGAGAGCGACCTGAGCTGCTGGGAGGTGTCCCAGAGCGTGGATCTGGGTGGGGTTTAAATCCCTTCCAGCCCAAAACATCCTGGGATTCCATGATTTGGGGTCTAGAGCGTGCTGGGAGGTGAATCTGGTGTTGCATGGAGTTCCTGGACTGGGGGTGAAGTCCCTGCTCTTTTCTGGTGTTCCTCAGAATTTGCAATGTGGATATGGGGACATTGCTCCTAAAATTCCCAGCCTGGATGTGAGGTCCTTCTTCCTTTCTGGTGTTCTTCAAAATCCCCAGCCTGGATGTGAGGTCCCTGCTCCTTTCTGATTTCCCATAAATTTTCCAGTCTGGATGAGAAGTCTTTGCGCCTCTCTGGTGTTCCAGAAAATTCCCAGTTTGGAACTGAGGGCCTTGCTCCTGCTGTAATCACAGGAAAGAGGGAAAAGTGTGGCCCAGGGGGACCTTTCCATGCCCTCGGAGCTGCCCAGGGTGTGACTCTTGTCTCCTGTGCCGCAGATCATCATCGTGGAGTTTGGTGGGAAGCCCTTCAGCTGCTCCGGGCTCACCCTCAGCCAGTGGTTCTGGTGCATTTTCATTGGAGTGGGAGAGCTCCTGTGGGGCCAGGTAAGGGCCAAATTTAAAAAAATTTGGGATTTTTTTAATCCCAAAATCCTGCCCTGTTCTCCCTGGTTTTCCTCCAGGACAGCTCCTTAGGATAAAGAGAAAAGGAAAAAAAGAGAAGGGAAAGGAGAAAAGGGAAAGGAGAAAAGGGAAAGGAGAAAAAGGAAAAGGAGAAAATGGAAAGGAGAAAAAGGAAAAGGAGAAAAGGGAAAGGAGAAAAAGGAAAAGGAGAAAAGGGAAAGGAGAAAAAGGAAAAGGAGAAAAGGGAAAGGA
>NC_031795.1:5090270-5107379 GCF_001522545.3 Parus major | reverse complement strand
ATATATATATATATAATATAAGTGATACACAACAGTAACAGCCGCTGCCGTGTCCCCGAATGTCCCCAGCTGATCTCCACCGTCCCAACGAGCCACCTGAAGTTCCTGAAGGAGGCCGGGCACGGCATCACCAAGGAGGAGATCCCCGAGGAGGAGCTGCCCGAGGACGTGGACGAGATCGACCACGCGGAGATGGAGCTGCGGCGGGGGCAGATCCTGTGGTTCCGGGGGCTCAACAGGATCCAAACCCAGGTACTGGGGGGCAGCGGGGCCGGGGGGGCTCTGCCTTCTCTGTCTCCTGTCTCTCCCTCTCCAGGACGCCATCTCCCCCCAGGCCAGGCTTCTGCTGCCTGTGCCTTCCCAGGGAACCTGGAAAACCTGGATTTTGGGATGGCTGGGGGTGTCCAGCAGGACAGCAGTCCAGCAGGAGGCTGGAGGTGCTGCTGATGGTCAGCTCACAGCACTGTGGGGGGCTGTGCGGGGTCCACGGAGCCCCCCAGGCTCTGCCGTGCCCTTGGTGGCTGCTGGGACGCTGTTCCCAGTGGGAATGTCCCCAGTAGGGACCTGCCAGACCCTTCCTGCTGTCTCTCCTTGTGCCACCTCTCTGTGCCAGCTCCACGCCCGGAGCTCTCAGCCCTGCGGCACAGGAGGGGAGAAAAACCTCTCAGCCTTGTTACATCAGTTGGTTTTCTCTGATGTTTTTCCCTGCTGTTTCCCTTTTTCCCCACCCCAAAAGGATGGGGTTTTTTTGCTCCCACCAAGCAGGGAGAGCTTTGTGCCCCTCACTTTCCCTGGAGGCCAGGGCAGGGCTGTCCCACAGAGGGAGGTCCTGGTGTCCCCGGGCACGAAGAGCTGCTGGGTCACTTTTGTTCCTCCTCCTTTCTGTCCCTGTGACAAACAGCCCGGCCACAGGGGCTGGGGCAGATTCCCTTTCCTTCTCCTCGGTGAGCTGTCCCCTCCACGGTGTCACCTTGGTGGCTTCGAGGTGAAGCTCAGCCTCGTGAGCACTGAGGGGCTTCTTGTGAGGGGTAACCAGTGTTTCACTCAGGTGAAAAACATGCTGGGAGCTTCCAGGATCTTCTGGAAGTGCTCCAGATGTGCTGGAAATCCGGGAGCTCTGAAGGGCTGCGGTGCCAGAGGTGCCCCTGGGGCCGAGCCTGGAGCTTCCCAGGTGTTTCCCTGTGGTGGAGCTGAGATGAGCTCTCGCCACGGGAGAAACGCTCCTGGGTGCTGGCACCTCCTGGCGCCTCTTTAGGGTCCAACCTGAGCACTGGGGGGGCTCCTGTCCCCACTTGGGGTGTCTGAAAAGGGCACAGGACTCTTCCCCCCGGGCCAGGGAAAAGAAGATTTGTGTGTGAAACACCTCCAGAGCTGGGGCTGGAGGAGGTGTCTAAAAAGCGCCACAAAGCGCCCAGGAAGCCACGGTGGCCCCCGGATGCTGCTCAGTTCTTCAAGCCTTGGGACACATGCACAGGGCAGCCACCAGGATGCTGCATCCCCAGCGGCCCCCAGGCCTGGGAGAGGGGCTGGAACACCTCCTGCTGCCACGGGAGCTGTGGGGAACCCATGGAGCAGCCCCACAGGGCTGAGGCACCAGCAGCCCTTTCCCACCGGCTGCCCGCTCGCACCTCTGCCCACCCTCTCTGCCTCTTTCTGCTCCTCCCGCAGATTTTCGGGATAACCCCAGGTGTTTCCTCTGCTGCTGCCTCCCACCACAGCCTTTTTCCCGGTGGGGGGATCAACCCCACTGCTCTCGCTGCCGTGGGAAGGGCAGAGCCGGGCGCTCTCTCTCTGCTCCCCCCCTCCAGCACCACCAGCAAAACCCCCCGTGGGTTTCGGGGAGCCTGGGGTGGGCTGGGGGGGTGCTCTCTCCTCCTTCCTCCTCCTCTTCCTCGCCTCTCCATCCTCCTCCTTCCTTGCTGTGTGTGTGTCTGCCCTCCCTGCTCCCGCCCACCCCTGTCCCTGTCCCTCTCCCTGTCCCTGTCCCTCTCCCTGGCGAGGCGTTGCTATCTCACTCTCTGGTTCTTTGCAGATGGACGTAGTTTACACATTCCAGACCGGCGCCTCCTCTTTGCAGGGAGCCCTCAGGAGACAGCCTTCCATCGTGAGCCAGCACCACGATGTAAAAAATGTTTCTAGCCCAACCCATGTAGCTCTTTCCTCCGTCAATTCCACTCCCACCACTTCTGCTGTTGCTGCTGCTGCTGCATCTCCTCCTGCGGGCAGTGAGTGATGGTCTCTATTACAATGCATGACTTCTAATAACCACAGAGAGCACCTGCACCCACCTAACCCCGCCTGTTCTCTCTCCCTCTCAGCCTTGACTCGCACACTCAGTTCCTAACCTGAAGGATGGGGCGGGAAAACCATTCAAAACCCCAGTTTTTATGCTGTTAACAAAGTTACGAACCTTTCTGGTCCTTTCCCACCCCGTTCCTTGTTGTTTTCCTCCGGTTTTACCTCTTCTCCTCCTTTGCAGGGCTGGTGTTTGAGTCCACCCTCCTGAGGGCAGGCAAAAATTGCCGGTTCTTGCTCAAAAAACCCCGAGTTCACGAGCATTGCTGGGAGAAGGGCAAGGCTGAGCCCAAATCCTGCCGGTTCTTTCCACTGCCCAGCCCTGGGACACCCCGGGGACGGGCAGAGGCATTGCTTGAAATCTCTTCTGGAGGCAGAGTGGCCACTGGGACTGTCCCCAGGGCTGGCTGAGCCACGGGCAGGAGGGACAGGCAGGATTTGCTCCTGCCGTGGGTGCTGCCCCTGGAAAACCCTGCCTGTGGCTCAGCTGGTGACACCTCGGGGCTGCTGTCCCCCTCTCTGTCCCCACCTGGGGACTTGCATGGCCTGGTGACAGAGCTGAGCCATCCCTGTGCTGCCCTGGGGACATCTCCTGGCTCTGTGGGGACATCCCAGGGTCTGTGGGAACATCCCCAGGCTCTGTGGGGACATCCCCTGGCTCTGTGGGGACATCCCAGGGCTCTGTTGGGACATCCCTGGGCTCTGTTGGTGCCCAGGGCAGCCAGAGGATGCTCGGTGCCCACCTTGCTCTGCACACTCTGGATCTTGGAGTGTGCAGACACCGCTCTGCATGGAAGCAGGCACGGAAAACAATTCCTGCTGGATCCCTGTGGGAATGCTGGGTGCTGGATCTGGGTTTCCAGACCCCAAAAAAAGCCCTCTCTGTGTGTGTGTGTGTTCATCGTGGGCTGCTCTGCACACACCGGGATCCCAGGGTGTGCAGACACACAGCTGTGCATGGGAACGGGCATGGAAAACAATTCCTGCTGGGTATCCAACGGGAATGCTGGATCCTGGCTTTCCAGACCCCCCAAAAAAAGGCCCTGTCTGATGTCAAACCCCTCCGTGTGTTGGTTGTTGGGGCTGGTGAGCACGTGGATTCTGTCTGCAGGCTGGGAGCAGGGAATGTGTCTCTGCTGGATAATTGGCTTTTTTATTGCACAGTCACTTATCCCCGTTCTCTGATTAGAGAAATACCCTCGGTGACTTTCTGGAGAGCTTTCAGGCTCCGCTGTTTATGCACTGTGGGGGAGGAGAGAGAATTTGGGATAATTTTGTTTTCTCTCTGTTTAGCTGACTCTGAGGCTGGCAGCTGATTGAGTTTAACCCCAGCGATTCTGGAGCAGCACAGCTGCCTCCTGCTCCCGCCTGCATCTGGGAAAACCTCCAGGATTTTCTAATGGAATCAAATCTGCTTAGAGCAGCCCAGAGCAGAGGGGTTGGTGGGGGAGATGAGACCAAAATGCAGCTTTTTTGCAGTCTGTGGATCCGTGTTTTCCCCATTTTGCAGCGAGGGGTTAGAAAACTTGGATAGAGTCGTGCAAACTTCTCCAGGAGCTAACCCAGGTCTCCAAATCTTCCTGCTGTTTTCTTGCCTGGATTTCTCTCGTTTCCCTCTGCTGCTTCCCTCTCTCCCAAAGCTCCTCTTCCCTCCATGCAGATCCGTGGTGCCCCCCTTCCCGTGGATGAGTTTTTCCAGGGCTGGATTTGCTGTGTCCCTCCTGGCATTGCTGGGAATGATGTTCAGGTTCTGCAGAGCCGAGCTGCTCCCTCTGGGAATTCTGCCCTGGACTGATGGAGCTGGGCAGAGCCAGGGGATGTAATTCCCGTGGGGCACGTGGAGGTTTCACGGGAATGAATTCCAAGCCTGGAGGTTGCATTTGAAGTTTCCAGGTGGAGAGGAGGCGGGAGCCGGCCGTGGGAGGGAGGGAGGGGCGGCTCCAGCCTGGAATTCAGCTTTGCTGGCACTGCCTGGCTCATTCAGAACACATTTCCTCACTGTTCCCTTCCCTTGACGAGGGAACAGCTGAATTCCTCTCGCAGCAGGCGATGGGGGAAGGAGGAAAATCTGAGGGAAGCTGCAGCAGGAGCTCCTTGAGGGGGCTGAGCAGGAGACTGAGCACAAATTCCCTGGAATTGCTCCAGGGAGCTTTCCCTGCTGCTCCCAGCAGTGCTGGACAAATCTCCAGTGCTCTGGAGGTGATTCCTTGGGAGAGGAAATCTGGTCCCACATGAGCTGCTCCTAAACCTGAGTTTGTAGGTGCCACCACCTCGTGGCCCTGGCAGTCCCTGGGCTCTCCTTGGCCATCCCCTCGTGGCCCTGGCAGTCTCTGGGCTCTCCTTGGCCATCCCCTTGTGGCTGTGGCAGTCTCTGGGCTCTCCTTGGCTTGCTTGGATTCGTTGTCCTTGGCTCAGCTGTTTTTTGGGGGTCAGGACTTGCTGTTCTCGAGTTGTTGCTGATGTGACAGATCCTCGGTGGTGTCCTGTGCATTCACCTGAATTGATCCCAGGGTTACCAGTGCACAAATCCAGCTCTGAATTGCTTCCCAGCTCCCTCCAATTCCTGTTTTTCCAGGGTGCTCCAGCACTGGGGATATGCAGCCCATGCCATCCCCTGTGCTCCAGCTCGGGTGTGTGGCCCTGCTCCCTGTGCTGGAGCTCCTGGGGCTGCTTCCAGCTGGGATGAGCCGATCCCGTGCCGGGAAATGCCTCCTGATCCTGAGCCAGGTGCAAAACAAACGTGGAAGGGTGTCCTTGGTGAGAGGGAGCAGGGAGAACTTCCAGGGTTCCCTGCTCTGGTTTTGTGGGATCAGAGATCCTCAGGAGGTTTTGGGCTGTGCTGGAGGGGTGAATTCCGAGCTGGAGGAGTGCCACACCCAGGGACAGTGTCAATAAAGGGAATTGAAATAAAAGGACAGTTTAAATAAAGGGAGTTTAAACAAAGGGACAGTTTAGCCCAGCCCATCTCAGCAGGGTTTGGGGTGAGGTCTCTGCTCCCCCAGCACACCTGCAGCCCACAGAGGTGGCAGAACACCCACAGCTCCTCATTTCCCTCTCACCAAGGGGATTTCGGGATCGTTCCCCCTTCAGCTCTGTCAGCGGGGAGGATTCCCACAGGGATGCTGCTCCCTGCCGTTTTTGTGGGATCTGGGGATCTCCTCCCTTTTGGGGTGCAGTTTCAGCCACGGGGACATCCCAGGAGCAGGCGGGGGGTGTTCCTCGGGTGGGGAGCACTGGAGGCAGCTGAGGAAGAGCAGAGCTCCTTCCACAGGGCAGGAGATGGAGCACAACGACTGAAATTGAGCCTTTCCTGGTGCTTCCAGCGCTGCTGGAAAATCTTCAGAGCTCTGGAGGTGATTCCATGGGGGAGCAGATCTCCTGTCCCTCACAAGCTCTTCTGAGGCTTCTGTGGAGCTTCCCTAAAATCCCCGCAGAGCTGGGATTGTCAGCCACCTGATCCAAAAGCCGTGAGGCTGGAATTGCAGAGGATCAGGAGGGAGCAGGGAATCCACCGCCAGGCGTGTTCCCAGAGCTCTCCCTTCCAGTGCAGCCATCCCCTGGTGCTCCAAAACAGGCTCTGGATCTCCTGCTTGAGCCTGGATTTTGGTGGAGCCGCCCCAGGATTGTGTGTTCGGCTGGAATTCCTTTAGAATATCCAACAGAATGCGAGCTGGCTCCCAGCTCCATCAGATTCCCGTTTTTCCGGGCCAGTGGAGCTGCCTTTGGAAACCACTGGGAAGGACCCAGAGCTCCAGCAGCGTGGGGAAACCCACAGAGACCTGGATTCAGTTCCCACCTCACGGCACCCTTGTGCTTCCCACGGGCTCCCAAAACGCTGGAGACGCCTTTGGGCAGCCCCATTCCTTTCCAGAGGTGTAGGATCGACCCTGCCCAACCCCACTGACGGCTCCCACAGTAGAGTTTGCCCTGCTGTTTGCCTAACCCACCTCTTTTTGGAGCCATAGTTGCCCCACCTCGTTGTCCTCGTGTCTGTCCACCCCGAGGCGCGCACACACACACACCCCGACTTAACGAGCGACTAATTAACGCATTTTTGGCTTCCATCCATCCAGACCCGTGATGTTGGGGTGGTGGTTTTGAGTCGTCCCGTGTCTTTTCTTGCAGCTTCTGAGGCCGCCCCGTAGCCGGTGGGTTCCCACCACCCCCGTAGTGCCTGACTCTGCCCCCAGTTCACCGTAGATGTCTCATTTTTTGACCGAGCTGTCTGTTCAGTGGTGGTTTTGTTGCTGTGGTCGTGCTGTATTTTTGTTCGATGGTTGTCTCTCATCAGTTATTTTCACTTTCTCCCCTCGAGCTCTGCCCTCTGGCAGCCCCACTGACCCCTGTTTTTTCCTCCCCACGCCGCCCAGATCAAAGTGGTGAATGCGTTCCGTAGCTCCCTGTACGAAGGCCTCGAGAAACCCGAATCCAGAAGCTCCATCCATAACTTCATGACTCACCCAGAGTTCATCCTGGAGGAAGACGAGCCTCGGACACCATTCCTTGACGGCACCGAAGACGAGCCCGAGCCTGACGGACTCCAAAAGCGAGGTGGGGGCAGCCCGGCGGGGTCGACGGCCCTCAACAGAAACAACAACGCTGTGGACAGCGAGTTCAGCTTCCCAGAGCCTGGGAGCCCCTTCCACAGCCTGGAGACATCCGTTTGACCTTAGAACTTGGAATTCCTCCTCCTCCTCGTCCTCCTCGTCCACCTCGGCCCTGTGTGATCCCGGCAGCAGTAACTGGTCACACGCTGTGGTCACTCCGTGTCAAACTGCTCATGCCTGTGTCATCATCTGGGTTGGTTTATTTTTTTTGGGGGGGTGGGGGAAATTATCTGGGTTTTTTTCTCTTTTTTGTTTTTATTTTTGTTCTTTTTTGTGTTTTTTTTTTACCAGTCTTTAGCAGTGGGAACCAGAGTACCACCACGCTGGGTGTTGGGAGAGAGGCTAAGCCAAACAAAAAAAAAAACCAAAAAAACCACAGAATTGTGCATCTCCATCCCTGATTTTTTGTGGTACTCACCCAGGGGAAGCTGCCAGCTTCTTTCCTCTCCAAGAGTTGGGCTCCAGGCACCTGGAGCCAGGGGGTTTTCACTTTGGAAAAATGCATGTTCCAAGGAAATTCAAATTGTTGTAGTCTTACACGCCCTCAGCACGAAGGCTGGGGGTGCACTTGTGACTTGATTTTATTTTTTATTATTTTGGTGGGGTTTGTTGGTTGTTTTGTTTTGTTTTTTTCTCCACTCGTGGTTTTTAGAGGTTTTCTCTTCTAATGTTGGGGTTTGCTCTTTGCTTGTGGGGTTTGCCCCCTTACCCAGTGGGAAGTGGGATGGGGCAGTCACCGCTCCAGTGCGAAAATTAAGGAATAAACTAAAAAATCCCAGCCAGAGGAAGGTGTTTACTCCAAGCTTGAGAGATCCAGGGATGCCCACCAGTCTTCCACCTTTGAAAAATGGTACCTGGGTTTTTTCCAGCTCCCCCTCTGTGTGTGCCCACACTTTTTTCTCTCTCTGTTTCCAAACTGGGAGATGAGAAATGAAGTTGGCTTGGCTCTAACCTTGCTGGAGGGGAGAGATTCAGATTTTCCTGCAAATGTGGAGGTGAAACTGCCAGGGAAAAGGTGGAGAGACCCATCCCCAGTGAGGGATGCAGTTCCTTCCTGAGGAATTTTAGGAGAGGCCTCTCTGCTGCTCCTGGTCAGGGGGGAAGCTCTTGGTGAGAGGGTTTTTGCAGCTCTCCCAGCTCCTGCCCTCCAGAGCAGAGGGATTTTTGCCCTTTTTTCTGTGCTGTCAGGGTCCAGCACCCCTCAGCCTCGCAGTGCCGGCTCCAGGGAAACGCTGAGGGATCCAGGAGATGCCCAAAAGCCGTGGGAGGCTGAGTGGAGAACACTGAGGGCACAGCAGGTCCTGAATCCTGGGAGGGATCAATCCGGCTGATGATCCAGTGGAAGGCAGGGAGGCCCAAGGATGATCCCTCATTTTCCTGGAGGTTTGGCTTGGATGGCTGCAGCTCTTCCAGAGAAGGCGCTGCTGGAGGCTTGGCCTCATTTCGCTGCTTTATTTGGAGGCCATCTCCTCCTCTCCAGCCTCGCCTCCACCCCTGGGAACAATCCTGGGAGAATCCCTTTCCTTGGAGCTGGAATGTCCCTCTGGTGATCCCTGGAGCAGGCGGCGGGGTGGGGGCTTCTCCTCGTTGTGACCCCTGCCCTCCTCCATCCCCTCTGGCTCGCTCAGGGATGCGCTGGAAGCGCCTGTGCGAGGTCATTCCCATCCCTGGGAGCGCAGAGGATGTTTATTTTTTTTTGGGAAAGGCTGGCTCTGGCTGGGTTCTCCTCCCCTTTCCCGTCAGGAACGCACAGCGGAATCTCCCGTGCCTTGTCCGAGCACTGCCTGCAGCACCTCCTGCCACGCCAGGGCCCAGATCTTTGCCGAGATTTTAAGTGTTCCTTAAACCACACCGCAAACCAAGTGTCTTGGCTTCGCCCCCTCCCGGCACCGCCTCGCCCTCCCCGTGGCGAAGGAAAGGTCCTTAAATCCCAAAAATCCCAAATATCCCAAAAATCCCCAGTGTCCCACCCTGGTGCTGGCGAGCTGGGCGTTGTTCACTGCCAACAGCGAGAAGGAATTGCCACCACTGCCCGTCCCCAGTGCAAATTCAGTGTCCACCCCATGCCCAGCTCCTCCTTCCCTCCCTCCCCCCCAAAAAAATAACCCAGGGGAGCGAGGGGATCTTGGGTTAAACACCGGGAAATACAAAACAAAACAAAAAAAAAAACCCAAATAAGGGGTGGTTGTGGGGTTTTGGTTCTGTGCTAAAGGTGACGTTGCTTAAAAAACAAAAAGAAAAAAAAAACAAAAAAAAAATCTCATTTTTTTTTCTATTTTAAATACATGCAAAAAAAAACCAAAAAAAAATATATATGGTGTTCTTACAAGCTTACATAAATATTTATTAAATACTTTTTTTTGGGGGGATGCACCGATTTTTTTTTTTTTTCTTTTGATATTTTTTTAATACCTCAGACCTGTTGAAATAAATAAATAAATAAATAAATAAAATAAATAAAAAAGAAAGACTCAAACCAACAACAACTTCAAGCCAACTTTGGAGGCTCTCAAAGTCACTCCCAGAAATCTGTGACTGGCAGGGTTTGCCACAAAGGGTCTGGTCGTTCCTTTAAGTTTGCTCTATTTTTGTCGTTCTAGTTTCCATTTTAGGAGTGGGGGGAGGGAGAAATAATGCTATATAAATATTATGCAAAAAAAAAAAAAAAGAAAAAAAAAGAAAAAGAAAAAAATTCTAGTTTTCTTTAGCTCAGAAACTGATATTTTTACGTCAGCCATATGTATTTTGTTTAAAGAAAAAAAAGAAAATAAAGAAATCTCCAGTCCCGCCACTGTGTGAGGGCAGTTGTGAGGGACACTTTAATTAATTCCGTGGATTAATTAATTCAGCCATCGGATGCCAGTCAGCTTCCTTTTCTCTGAGCAGCCATCTTTCTACTAGATGTGAGTTGGATGACACAAATGGGGTTTTTTTATATAAATATCTATAAATTTTGTTGCTGTATGGCTGGTTGCTTCAAGTATAAATGTTTCTTGTGCAAATTTCCTGTAAAGTTACTCTTTTATTTTTTGTTTTTTGGGTTAAGTTTCAGTGATATCCTGGCAGCAGCTGACTCTTGGCTTAAGTTATTGAGGACATTACACAAAAAAAAAAAGAAATTTGGGGGAGATTGGTGCTCCAAAAAAAAAAAAACAAAAAGGCATGGTCAGCAGCGGCACGGACTTTTGGGGACTCTCTGCAACATGCCTTGACTAGGGGGAGATATAAATATATATATAAATATATATTATTATGAATATTTCTGGGTTTTTTTTTTTTTTTCCTGCTTGGTTTGAACTGCCACGAGTGCGTGCACGGAGCAGGGGAGGGACAAAGCGCCATGCCCGCCAGGAAGCAAAGCCACCCCCCCCTCCCCTCCTCGTTGTGATCCATGTTCAACTTACCTTGGAATGCTTTGTTATTAAAACACTCTGAACATCCTTCTGCATCCGGTTCTTCATCCCAGCAGGGCCCCTCAGTGGATTTTCCGTGGATTTTCCGTGGAGTTGGCGGATTGGTACCAAAGACATCCCTGGTTTGCTGGCCAGGCAGCTCTCGAGGCGTTTTTCTCCTGCTGAGGTTTCTATGATTTGCACAGGGTGTGGGGAGGGAGGTTCATTTCAGGTTTTATTTCCTTTTTTTCCCCCCTCCCCAAAAGGTTTTTTCCGTGCAATAAAGCTTCCGAGTGAAATTTCCCCACCGATCTCAAGAAGGAAACAAACTAAATCACATTTTAGCATGGGCGGCTTTTCCCACCCATAGGGCCTGGAGGGCTCAGCCCCTCTCTGAGGGGAAGGCTGATAAAAAAACCCAATCCCAAATTCAGGGGGGCATCCCCGAGGTGCCAGCACAGCTCCTGTCACCCTCTGGGACCGCAGACCCCAAATCCCTGCAGGGCTTTTGTCCCTCTGTGGGGACACCTGGACCTGCATCGCTTCTGCTCCATCCCCAAGCCCTCATGGAGCCCCCAAAACGCTCTCCTGCACCCCCAGATTTTCCCCTTGGGGCACAGGGATGTGGAGGAAGGTTTTTCCTGCTCCTTTTCCACCCAAACTGGGGGATTTTGG
The DNA here is from genome assembly GCF_001522545.3 of Parus major. Taxonomy (NCBI): domain Eukaryota; kingdom Metazoa; phylum Chordata; class Aves; order Passeriformes; family Paridae; genus Parus; species Parus major. Next base: position 5,096,410 of record NC_031795.1, on the reverse strand, counting down.
CACCTCTTCCTCCCCAGCATTCCCCCTTCACCCCCAACTCTGCTCTGTCCCGCTCCCCAAATCCCTCAATTTTCATCCAGCAAAGCCCATGGCTAAAACTGCCTTTAGTTTCTTTCCTCCCCTTCAATAAATATATATATATACAGTCTGAACTCAACATTTATGTGTGTGTATATATATTTATCCAATGCTCTCACAAAACAAAAAAACTTTCTTTTGAAGAGGGCACGTGGAGCTGAGTTTTTCTTTTTTTTTTTTTTTTTTCCAGTAACTCAGTATAATAAGCACTGGTATTTTTATATAAAAAATGGGAGGAAAAAGAAAAAAAAAAACCAAAATACAAAACAAAAGACTGAATATTATGTGGTATGCATGACATTAAAAAACAAAACAATGGTGGTTTCAAAGCAATATGTACCCTGGTGTGTTTGCCATATCCTAGAGTCCAGCTTAAAGTGCACCTGATCTGTATTGCATTTTGATATTAATCTCTATGTACAATGTTTTGCATGTAATTTATATGGATCTTGGGAGAAAAAAAAAAAACAACTAAATAATCTGAATGAATTGTCTGTTGGCTTCTTCTGAGAAAACAGACTCCAAGCAGAGATAATAATCCAAAGTGGAAGCAGCAGAGTGGTTGAGGGGTGGGAAAAAGCGGTGCAGTAAAAAAAAATATGGAGAAGGAGAAAGGGAACGGTTTGGAATCAATAAAGCTTTGGCTGTTGAGCAGAAACAATGCGAGTGCATCCAGAGAATAAAATGTGCCCACGTGTAACCGTGCCGTGCTCCGTGTGTCCGGCACCTCGGGGAGTCTGTCCCAAACCCTCCCCGAGGATCAGGGTGGAAAGAGGGATGGGGATCCAACCCCAGCTCACCTCAGCGCGGGGTTTTTCTGTCATTTGGTCGCTTCTTCCTCCACCTCCAAGGAAAATGCCCCAAATGTCACCAAAAAGGGGCTGTTGGGTCCTGAGGGGCCGCGCTGGGTCCGGGATTCTCCTTTCCCCATTCCTGGCTGGCCTTGGTGGAGTTGAGATTTCCTTCCAAACCCAGAGTCTTTTCCCTACAAAAAGGAAATTTTTTTTGTCCAAAAAAGAAGAGGAATGGGAAATAAAAGCAACCAGCCCCTTAAATCCTCCCATTCTCAAGCATTGATTGCACTGTAGCTGTTTTTTTTATGGAGAAGAAGCATCTTCTCCAGTCTTCTCCAGTCTTCAATACCCCAGGGCCATGATGAGGAAATCCCAGTGGGCTGAAAGAAAATTTAAACCCAAACATCTCCAAGTTGAACCTTGGAGCTGACTGAGGGACAGGAACGGGGTGTAAAATCTTTGTTGTGCAATGTCACCCTTCTTCTCTTCCCTGCTTTCCCAAGAGGCGTCCACGGCCACAGCTCTTAAATAAACATAACAGCCACAATGCCTTTTTTTTTTTTTTTTTTTTTCTTTTTGGTAAACATAATCCTGGCTCCATACAAAGAAAAAAAAAATCCTAAAAAAGGGCTGGGAACTCAAAATACCTTCCAGTTTGGAATTCTCATCCCTGAGGCGGCGTGAGGGAGAGGACGGCACAGCCGGGGCTGAGGGCAGCGGGGCTCTGGCAGGGACTGGGGACAATTCTCGGGACATCGGGAGGAGTTTAATCATGGAAAGGGTGGGCAGCCTTTGGAAGAGGCTGCCTGGGGAGGTTTGGAGTCGTCCTCCATCCCTGGAGGTGACAAGGAAGGACTGGCCGTGGCACTGAGGGCTCTGGGGGATCGGGAAACAACTTGATCCTGCAGGGATTTCCCAACCTCAATTCTGAGGGCGCAGAGCAGGGTGAAGAACCACGATCCTGTTCGCTTCACAGAGAAAAGCTTTGCCCGCATTTCCGAGGCTTTTGGAAGGATTTTAGAAGCGCGGGGAAGCGAAAGCACAGCAAAACCCGCCCCGCTCCGCCTCATGGCTCCGCCCGCCCTCTCCGTCGGGAGGATGAAGCCATTTCCGGCCGCCATCTTGGCAGAGGGCGCGTTGAGGCTGCGCGCGCGCCGGGCGCCATCTTTGAGCCGGGCACTGGGGACACGGCGGCGGCGGCGGCCCCGGCGGAGCGCGGCGACAGCGACACGGCGGCCCCCGGGGGCTCGGTAAAACTCCCCGATCGACCGTAAATAGAGCGCTTCGGAGCCCCGCGGCGGCTGGTGGGAGATGGGGGGACGCGGAGGGACAGAGGAGGCGGCGGCGGCGGCGGTGGTGGTGGTGGTGGTGGGGGGTGCTGGCCCAGCTCCGGCCCCGGCCCCTCCACAGGCCGCGCGTCCCCCGAGCTGTCCCCACAGCGTCGGGGGTGAGGTGGGATGAGGTGGAATTAGTGGGATTAGGTGGGAATAAAGCCGGGATAAGGTGGGTTTCCTGCTCCCGGGGGCTTTGGGGAGGGGGGGGAGGGCTGCGTGCCCGGGGTAGGCCCGAGGCCTTTCCTTAGGGCTTGTTCCCCCCCCCCACCCCCTCTAAATTAGCGCTCCCAACGCAGGTGCTTTATAAATCTCCTCAATTTCAGGTAAAACCTCGTTCCTTCCTGTTGTAGCAACGCGTCTAAAGGGCATTTCTAATGTAGTCACCTAATTACTCCTCATTCCCTAAAGGAACTTCAGGAGCTGAGTAACTCTGGATGCAGCCGGGCTGAATTCCTCCCGTAGGTTGTTAAAACAACGCAATTCGGTGAATTTTTAGGGGGCTTCTCGTGTTTTAAAGGTTGGAGCTGAGAGGTTTCTGCTTTCTGACGTCGAATTTTGTTATGGAAACGCCAAAAGGAGTTGGGTTTTGTTGTTGTTGCAGGGATCAGAGCCTCCAGGTTATTCCCAGAATTGCACTCAGGGTCACACTTGCTATGGAAAACCCGGCTTTATTTGTAAAAAAATAAAAAATAAGAGGAGATTTCTTGGGGAATAAAGGATTTTGGGGTTGAATTTGGGCACACCTGAAGCAGAGCAGGTGAGCTGGAGGTGTTGCTGGATGTGTCCAGGAGTTTTCCACGTAAAACTTCCTGGTGTTGTCACTTCCCGGCTCCTTTTCCAAGGTGAAATCCAGGGAAAATCGAGTCTTTCTTGGGATTTAATGATTTAATAAAATATTCCCGTGAGAGGGAGGAATTGTCATAGTAAATTGCTGCCAGACCCTGGGGTTGAGCTCAGAAATACAGGGGAGGAAAATAAGTTTATTTTCTTTAATTATTCCTGTTTTATTCAAGAATGGATGGAGCAGCAGGTTTGGGATTGATTCCTGAGGAGGGAAAGCTGGAGGACAGTGAATAAAATGGCTAAAAAGGGAGTTAAAATATAGAATTCCTGGTGCTTTTCCTTCTTTGTTACCTGATAAACAGGAGGTGAATCATCAAATGGCCTTGTCAGGAATTCAAGGCACAAATGAAGCAGCAGGAGAGACTTTTCCAGGGAAATTTTGGGGCTTTAAATCCAAGAATTCCTCGCAGGGAGGTGCAGGAAAACTTCTGTTGGATGTTTTTATTTATTTTCCCTTTAAAATTAAAAAGTTCTTGTTGTTTTGGACCAGTTTTTGCTGACCCTCAGCTGCTGCATTTTTGATTTGATTTTTTTACAAATAATTGGTTTAAAAATATTTTACTACAAAAGTTTTAATGGAATTCTGGGCAAACAAGAGTTTAAAATTCTCTTAAATTGATACAAGACCTGCTGAGTGCACCAGAGTTACTCATTTTTATTCAGATTTTATTTTTTTTTAATTTTTTTTTGATTGCCACCTTGACACCAGTTTAAAATTAGAGGAAAAAAACATTTTTTAATGAACCTTTTAATAATTAAGTTACCTTGATGGAGTTTAGAACTTTGAGGGGTTTTGGAGGAGGGGGGGGTTTGGTTGATTTTTTTCTGTTGCTGTTTATTTTCAAGGTTTTATTCCCACTCTTTAAACAAGATTCACCCTCTGAACTGGAATATGGAAAAATATAGAAGGCAAACTGCTGATTTAGTTTAAATTAAATCTGAAGGGATTTTCTTTCCCCCCAGGGTGGTGGATGTAGGAATGTTGCATTTTTAGGTGTGTCTGACTGCCTGAGGAAAGGAAATTTCACCTTCCAGCCTGGGGATTCCTCCTGATTTGGGTTGGAATTCCTGCTCCCAGCCAGGAATGACCCCTAATTCCCAAGGATTTCAGTGTTGGCTTGAGCAAACCGAAGAATTTGGGCTTGAAATTGAATTTTAACTCCCAAGAGCGTTGGGGAAAACACCTGGAAAAATGTTGAACTTCCACAAGAACGAGCTCCAGGAGTTTTTAGGAGTAGATCCCCGTGAATCTCCATGACCCAAAATCTGATTTTGAAGGTCCAAAAGTGAATTTAACCCCGTGGAAATGGAAGAAGGGGAGGGAACCCTGCACTTAATTCCTGTTTTATTCCCTTTGTCAAGCAGTCAAAGAAAAGAAAACAAACAGCAAACCCAATCACTAACATGAGAATCCAACTTTTCCGCTCTTTATTTTAGATTTGGGAAAACTTCCTGGCCAAAAAAAAAAAAAAAACAAATCCTGGGAAAATTCACTGTAGTGTTTGTGTGAGTAAAAGGTTCCAACCATTTCTTCTTAAGCTGTAAAGAACAATTTCATTCAGTTTTGTCCTCCCCAAAGAGTCAGAAACCCTCTGCACAGGAATGTCAGAGGGGTAAAATTGACTTTTATTTGGATTTTAGCTGGTTTGGTTGCAGGTTGTATGGAAAAAGAACCCTAAAAATCTGATTTTTATGAGAATATCCAAAAGAAAATTGGGATTTGCATGAAAAATAATATTGAATTAAATCAATTTTTGGTGGTACCAGAAACCCCAATCAGTTGCTGAATTGGATCCGAGGCAAGATTCTGATGGATAAATGGATTAGGGACCAGCACAAATGGAAAAATTGTAATATTTGATGGAAAAAACGAGTGATTCCTGACCCAAATTCCCAATCCGTGCAGCCACGCCGCTCCCAAAGCAACCCCTGCTTCCCAAAGCTCGCTGCTCCTGCTTTTCCTTGGACCAGGGATCGAGGCATTCCCGAGGGATGGATGGATGGATGGGGATGGATGTGTTTGTCCCCTGGGCTGTCACCGTGTCCCCAAATCCCCTCTCACCGCCTTCACCTCATCCAAAATTCCAGCAATAATCTCATTTTCCCCCTGATTTTCCCCCAGTGAGAGACTGACCTGCACTTCCATCTGGGAAATGGGCCGAAATTCCTGATTTTTTAATTTTTTTTTGCCGGTTTTCTCCTTGTTTTGCTGTCCCTCCCTCTTTTGGGGTGTGTATAAACACAAAACTGGGTTTATACACACAAATTTGGGGTGGGGGATGTTTTACTGTACAGGTCATAAAGACGGGGGAAGGTTTTTGTGTTTTCTTAATAGGTGAAGAAATCTCAGAAGACCTGAAATTGCAACTTACTGAATTAAAATAATTAAAAAAAAAAATAATTAAAAAAAAAAAAATTAGAAATTTCCCCAGCTGTGGAAGATGGAGCCTCATTTTTGCAGCCACTTTGAATCCCGAGTTCATCTTTAAAACAAAAAAAAGGCGCTGGGGCATTTTTTAAAAAAAAATTTTTGTTGTTTTTTTTTTTTTATGGTTCTTTTTGGTTTTGTTTTTTTATTTTTTATATTTTTTTTTGGAAGAGCTAAAATATCCCTGGCTGTCTCCAGCGTGCCACTTTTGCCATGGACTCAATTCCTCCATTAGTTGTCAGATTGTTCTGAGAGCGCCTCAGAGTTTGGAATTGTTGGCTGAGAGGTTCCCTTGGAATTGTCAGGAGGAAAAAACACAAAAAAAAAAAACACAGAAAAAATTCTTTCTGCCCCTTTGTTATTCATTGACGGATCCCTTCGGCCTACAGGAGAGGGGAACCGCATGGCTGGGAAGATCAAAGGCTGTGCTCAGCCTGGCCAGGTGGGTGAGCTCCAAAATCCTCTGGGATTGGGGGAAAAAATCTGGGATTGCGGAGCTGGGATAGCGCCGGAATGCTCAGTGTGATGAATCCAAATATTTCCAATTAACAGTGGAAATACTGTGGAAATATTCCAGTGTATTGGAAATGTTTTGGGAATATTTAAATCTATTGGAAATATTTTGGAAATATTCTGATATTTTGGAAATATATTGGAAGTATT
>NC_031795.1:5086410-5090051 GCF_001522545.3 Parus major | reverse complement strand
ATATTTTGGAAGTATTCTGATATATTGGAAATATTTTGGAAATATTCTGATATTTTGGAAGTATTCTGATATATTGGAAATATTTTGGTAATATTCAAATATATTGGAAATATTTTGGTAATATTCAAATATATTGGAAATATTTTGGAAATATTCTGATGTATTGGAAATATATTGGAAATATTCAGATATATTGGAAATATTCTGATATATTGGAAATATTTAAATAAAATCTTCTTTCAGCATCTATTGTTAAGGTTTGATGTTAAGATATTGTAGAGGTGTGGTGTCGTTGTGTCATGATGTAATTGTTATTAATATCTAATTATTAAAGTTGAATTCACCTTCAATAAGAAATAACATATGTTAATAATATGGAATAATATATGTTTCATGTATATATATTACATATGTGCTATTATAATAATATATATTGTTGCATTATATTCCATTATATTTATTATAATATTCTTACTGTTTTTATTATGTTTATTACATTACACTACATTACATTATATATAATAATACATATAATTATATAATATTTGTAATATATATTCTATTTATAATATATGTATCATTCCATAATAATATGGAATAAGATGTGATGGTAATGTGATTTTTAAAGAGATTGGGTCACACCCTCGAATTAAAGTTTCATTTCAATTGTGGAAGAACAGATGGTATTAATAATACAATGTGAAATAATATAATAATAAAATATTCTTGTATCATTAATAACTCAAAATTACACACAATTTTTGAAGAAGTGCCTCTCTTTTGGGTCACACCTTAATTTTTCTCTACTTAAGACCCAGAACTGTTATTAAGGTCCCAAATTAGAATTTATGCTGACAAAATTCCTGCAGTTTTGGACAAATCTGCCTAAAAATGACCATTTTTGTTGGGCATCCCTTTCTCTAGGGTTACTTTTAAAAAGAAGCTGTCACTGCTAAGCCAGGAGAAGCCTTTGGAGCGAAGCCAATTCTTGCCCAGGCTGGAGGAGAGCCCTGGCAGGGAGCAAACCCGGAGCTTTCCCAAGGATTCCTGCAGCATGTCCAACCAGGGAGACGACTGCTACTTCTACTTCTACTCCACCTGCAACAAGGTGAGCTCTGCCATTCCTTCATTCCCTTTGGAATTCCCAATAAAAGGGCAGGAAGAGTGAGGAGACAGATTCCTCTTCACTCATTAATTGTGCAGCTCCCAGTTCTGAAAACTGGGCTTTTTTTAAGCTGGGTGATTTCCCTTTCCAACACCATTTTTTTAACCTGTGTGCTTTTCCCATTCCAATTTTTGACCTGTGTGCTTTTCCCATTCCAATTTTTAACCTCTGTGCTTTTCCCATTCCAATTTTAACCCCTCTGCTTTCCCATCCCATTTTTTTGTTATTTTCCCATTCCAGTTTTTAACCTGTGTGCTTTTCCCATCCCATTTTTTATTTTCCCATTCCAATTTTTAACCTCTGTGCATTTCCCATCCCATTTTTAACCCCTCTGCTTTCCCATCCCATTATTTTTTTTAACCTGTTTATTCTCCTTTCCAAACCTGTTTATATTTTGAAGCTGAATGGGGTTTTTTTTCCCTGTTTTTTGCTGATTTCCTGGGAATTTCAGGGAGATTCCTGTGCCTTCCGCCACTGCGAGGCCGCCCTGGGCAGCGAGACCGTGTGCACCCTGTGGCAGGAGGGCCGGTGCTTCAGGAATGTCTGCAGGTTCAGGCACATGGAAATCGATGTGAGTGCTCCCTAAAAACCCTCCCAAATCCCAAAAAATCCCTGGCAGAGCTTCCCAGGGATGTAGGGGGGGATAAATGGCCTTTTCCAGCAGGGATTTTGGGAGTTGGACAGGAAAAAATGAATTTTTTTTAAGTTGTTTCATAGCAGGAAATGTTTGTATTAAATGCTGTTATTCCCAACGTTTTTGCCAGAGCACCCACATGGATCCCACTCGTTAAAAGTGGTGGGAAACAGATTCCTGAGAGCTGGAATTTCTCTGGATTTCTGCCCCAAACTTTAAACCTGAGCTCTTGGAATTGTACAGGGCGGGGAGGAAGAAAAAAAAGATGAGAAAGAGCTAAAACTCTGAAAGATAAAGTCAGGTGAATTTCACCAGCAATTGAAAGCTGAAAATTGAAATTTTTCCCTGTGAATAATCCCATTGTTTTGGATTCTTTATTCATTTAACTCAGTGCCCTGTCTTTTCCAGCTGAATGATAGGAAATAAATCCAGATAAATTCCATTTCTCCAGCCTTCCAAACCTTGTCTCTAAACCCTGAAATATTTTTAACTGCTCTTCGCCATGAACTTCACCCTGTTGACAAACTGAGTCAGTTTGCAGATGCAGGGGGGAATTCTGAGCTTGGATTTGTGTTTTTTTCCATCAGAAAAAGCGGAGTGAGATCGCCTGTTACTGGGAGAACCAACCTGGAGGCTGCCAGAAGCACAACTGCGCTTTCCACCACACCAAGGGGCGCTACGTGGACGGGCTCTTCCTTCCCCCCAGCAAAAGTGAGTTTTTCACCTCCTTTTTCCTCAAAATAGCCAAGAATTCATGGTGAATATTCCATAAAATTGAATGTGGAGGCTCAAGGATTTATTTTATGGCTGAAGGGCAGTTTGTAGTCAGGGGAATGGAGTGAAATTCTGATTTTTGGAATTTTTTTCTTGCTCTCTCTTTGGTGATTTTTGTTTTCAAGGTTCCTTTTCCCTTCTCCTTTAATCCCTTTATGGGTGGGGAATAAAGAACTGAACCCAGATGAGTTCTTTGATCAGATTTTCAACTTCAGGGTCAAAGTTTGGAATATTTTTCCTTTTCCAGCCACTCTTCCGAGCCCCCCTGAGGCTGCAGAGGACGAGGTGAAAATGGTGCAGCTGCAGCAGAACAAACTCTCGGTCCAGTCCAACCCCTCCCCACAGCTCAGGGGGGTGATGAAGGTGGAAAACTCAGAGAATGTCCCCAGTCCCACCCATCCCCCAGTGGTCATCAACGCTGCAGATGACGATGAAGATGATGATGGTGAGAAATCTTGAACTTATTTCAGTTATTTCCGCTTTAAATCGAGATCCAAATCACAAAACTGGTGAATTCAGCAGCGGTTTCAGCCTCAGAAAAGAGGCATAAATGTTTTGATGGGTTGAGATATTAAACCACCTAAAAATGAAAGAAATTTGGTCTAAATCCCTACTCCATAAATTTAATAATTAATTGAATAAAATTTAATTTTGGGTTTGATTTTCCTTTCCAGACCAGCTTTCTGAAGAAGGAGAAGAAACCAAAACCCCAGTCCAGGCACCACCCACAGAAAGCCACAACGGGCTGAGGGTGATTTCCACCAGGAAACCCAACCCCAGTGCAAAGCAAGGTATTCCAGGAGCTGTGGGAGGAGAAATTGGCAATTAAAACCAAAATATTCCTAAAATAAAATGGAACCCAGGGATGCTGAGTGGAATCCAGGAGCTCCTTCCCACCTAATCGCATTCCCAAAACAAGGAAAATCCTTCTGGTTTGGTTTTGTGGGACAAAACAGGGTTTAAATGGGATTAAAAAGAGTTTGGGTGGAGTTTGAAAGAGTTTGGGTGGAGTTTGAAAGAGTTTGGGTGGAGTTTGAAAGAGTTTGGGTGGAGTTTGAAAGAGTTTGG
>NC_031795.1:5083582-5086380 GCF_001522545.3 Parus major | reverse complement strand
GGGTGGAGTTTGAAAGAGTTTGGGTGGAGTTTGAAAGAGTTTGGGTGGAGTTTGAAAGAGTTTGGGTGGAGTTTGAAAGAGTTTGGGTGGAGTTTAAAGAGTTTAAATAGCTGAAAACATCCCTTCAGGCATTGTGGAAATCCAGATCCAAGGAATACAGCAATCTTTAATCCCTCTCCATGAATTTGTGCTCCAAAAAGTGTGTGGGTTTTCCCCTGGAGGGTGAAAAAAAGCTGCCACTTTTCCAAAACCCCACCTGTTCTGGGGCTGGTTAATTCCTGGCGAGTGTTGGCAGGTTTTATTCCCAATATTTTAGGAAGGATTTACCTCAATATCCTGAACTATTTTGTGCTTCCAGATGACAACTTAAATTTCGGGATAAAAACCTTGGAAGAGATCAAACTGAAGAAACTCAAGGAAAAAGCCAAAAAACAAGGTGGTGAGTTAATATCCCTCAAATCCCTCCTTCCTTATCCTTCACTGTTCATCCTTGGGTTTAATCCTGATTTTCCTTGGATAATTCACAAGGGAAGGAATTTTTTTTTACAACTTGAGAGATCCCGCAGGGACACTTTGATGTTTTTGGAGGGGCTGCTCTGGCATTGAGCTGTTTGGAATTCCAAGGGGAAATTCCAAGGAGAATTTGCTGAATATCCTGATTTTTCCATGCAGAAGGTCCTTCAGGAGTGGCTGTGGATCCCCTCCAAGCCCGGAGCATTCCCGTGCCAGAGAAGGAAAACGTCCGCACCGTGCTGAGAACTGTGACCCTCTCCTCCAAGGAAGGTAACCCCAAAATTCCCATCCCACAGCCCCTAAATCAAATCCTTTCTAATTAAGGTAATTGAGATGTGCTGCTGCCTTTCCCGATTTGAATTTGTGTTGGAAAAGTTGGGAATTTGTTTGGAATTAAAGCTCAGGAAGTTTTATCATCAAAATCATTTCTCCTCCCAGTCCTTCTTCAGTTCCTGTGTTTTGGCAGCCAGAAAATGTAATTTTTTTGGGATGAGGGGATTGGGAACGCTTTTGGTGGCACAGCAAAGATTATTCCTTGTTTTAGGGGAGGACCCCGTGATCCAGCTGAACATTCCTGACAGACTGGGAAAAAGGAAAACCCTCACAGGTGAGAGCTTTTTGGGGAGTATTTACATCAAAACCAGCAAATTCTGATAGCAAATAAAAACTTTAAAATTTAATTTAATTTAAAAATTAAATTAAAAATTCATCTATGAGGATTCAAGTTCCTGGGGGATTGTTCTAAACCCTCCTGCAGGGGGAATATTCTGAAAGAATTCCTCATTTTGTGTCTTTTTGAAGCTGGGAAAACTTTCCTTCCCCTGAGGAGGAACGTTGCTGACAGGCTGGGGAGGAAGGCAGAGCTGCAGGGCAACACTGACAAGGCCCCAAAGAGAGGCACAGGTACCAAAACCGTGGAATTTCTGTTGGGAATTTGTGTTTGGGATTTTCTGTCCAGGTTTTTTTTTTTCTGTTGGGATTTCTGTCTGGGTTTCCTGTCCACGTTTTCCCTTTGGATTTTCTGTTCCTCTTCTGCTGTTTTTGCCCATTGATTGAGGGTTCAGGGTTGCTCTGAATCCCACTGAGGTTCTCTCCTGTCTCATTTCCCACCCAAAATTGGGATTTTTTTGCCACTTGTTAACTTTTCCTCTTGTTTTTCAGTTCAAGTCCTGAAGTCTCTGAAGGAGAGGCTGGGGCTTCCCTCTGAGCAGAGCAGCACTGAGACAGGTAAAGATGAGATTTGAAATACCCCTCCTTTTTTGTTTTCTTCCCAAGAACTCCCACACAGCCTTAATTTGGGAATTTCAAAGGATGACTGGCTCTGATGTTCCCAATCCAAGTGGTTTAAAGGAGGGAGGGAAGTTGGTTGTTCAGGGAATTGGGATTGCTCAGCCTGAAGAGGAGGAATTTTGGGATGATCTCACTGTGGCCTGAGGGGAACCTGCAGGAGAGGTGGACAGGGAATATTCCCAGGAAATGGAGGGGCAGACTGCTGGGGAGCAGGTTTAGATGGGATTTTGGGAAGGAATCCTTCCCTGGGAGGGGCTGGGATGGAATTCCCAGAAGAGCTGTGGCTGCTCCATCCCTGGGAATGTCCCAGGCCAGGCTGAAGCACTCTGCGATAGGGAAATATATCCCTGGATCATCCTTAAAGTCCAAGGAGCAGCGAGAGCCCTCAATCCCAAACTCCCTCATTGCTGGGAGGAATTCTGGGAGCGTTTCCCGCTCCTGGAGCTCTCTCTCATTTCCTGCCTGGATGTCTCTGCCCACAGACAAAGCTGCCAAGCCCATCGAGGAGATCCGGGTGAAAACCCTGGAGGAAATCCGGCTGGAAAAAGCCAACCAGAGGCGAGGGGAGCCCCCAGCCAAAATCCCAGGAGAAAGCAGGAAAACGGAAGATTCGGGAGCGAGACCCTCCCCGGCCGCCCGCGCCAAATCCCTGGCGGGAGCCCTGGCGGAAAAAAACCACAAAAGGCTGGGAGAGGAGAAGGAAAAACCCGAGGAATTCCCCAGCAGGGCCAAAGCTGAGGCCGGTCCCAGGAAACAGAACATTCCTGCTCCAGCCATGCCGGGCAGGGCGCAGCCTGCGGAGCCGGGAAGAGCCAAAGGAAGCGGAGAGGTTCGGATCAAAACCCTGGAGGAGATCAAGAGGGAGAAGGCGCTGAGGATGCAGCAGGGAGGGGAGAATGGCCCGGCCCCTCCCAGCCAGCAGCCCCAGGCAGCCCTGAGGGGCAGGAAGCTGCTCCGGGTCACCAAGCTCGTAGGTGAGCAGGAATTCTGCTTCC
>NC_031795.1:5069742-5078067 GCF_001522545.3 Parus major | reverse complement strand
ACAGCGCCGCCATTCCACCGTGCACTGCTCTCCGTCCCCTCACAGCGCCGCCATTCCACCGTGCACTGCTCTCCGTCCCCTCACAGCGCCGCCATCCCACCGTGCCCTGCTCCCCTCACAGCGCCGCCATCCCACCGTGCCCTGCGCGCTTCCTTCCCCTCACAGCGCCGCCATCCCGCCGTTCCCCGCGCTCCGTCCCCTCACGGGACGCTTCCCGTCCCTTCACACCGCCGCCACCCCACCCTGCACCGCGCGCTTCCTTCCCTCACACCGCCTCCATCCCACAGTGCCCCGCTCCCCTCACAGCGCCGCCATCCCACCGTGCACCGCGCTCCGTCTCCTCACGGCGTCGCCATCCCACCGTTCCCCGCGCTCCGTCCCCTTCCCTCACACCGCCGCCATCCCGCCGCGCGCCGCCGCCCCGCGCAGCCATGGCGTACCGCGGGCAGGGCCAGAAGGTGCAGAAGGTGATGGTGCAGCCCATCGTATCCTTCCTGCAGCCTCTCAGGGCGCCGGGGGAGCGCGGGGAGGGTGCGGGAGGCTCCGGAGGAGCGGCTCCGTGCAGGGGAATCGCGGCTTTCACCGCCGCGGGTTCCCCCTCAGCGGGGTCGGGTGCAGCTCTGGGGGGGCACGGGTGATGCCGGGGGTGGCGGGTGCCGTGCCCGGGAGTTCTTGCCTGTGTTGTGCCCTTAACCCTCGGCTCCAGAACCTGATCTTCCGATACCTGCAGAATGTGAGTAGCGGCAGCGCGGCCCGGCTGCACGCGGGGTTCGGGAGCCCAGTTCCCATCCAGTGCCACCATCCCACGGCCAGGGACACCTTCCCCATCCCAGCCTGGCTTGGGACGCTCCCAGGGATGGAGCAGCCACAGACTCTCTGGGAATTCCATCCCAGCCCCTCCAGGGAAGGATTTATTCCCAATATCCCACCCAAACCAGCACAGGGAATCCTGGAATGGTCTGGGTTGGAAGGGATCATCCCCTGGGCAGGAACACCTCCCACTATCCCAGGCTGTCATTTTCTCCTTTTTATCAATTTTTTATCCCTTTTACCTATTTTATCCCTTTTATCCCCTGTCCAACCTGGCCTTGGACACTTCCAGGGCTGGAGCAGCCACGGATCCTCTGGGAATTCCATCCCAGCCCTTCCCCACCCTCCCAGAGAAGGGAATTCCTTCCCAATATCCAATTTCCATCCCATTCCTTTCCATTGAAAATCATTGAAACAGGAGAGGAGTGTGGATTGCTCCTCCATGCTGCAATCCCATGGGATATTCCCATGGAACCCCACACTGGCTTGGGGTGGGGAGGGACCTTAAAACACCCAAGGACAGAGCAGAGACCCCTCCGAGCTGGGGACAGCGAGGGAGCCAAACTCCTTCAGCTGTTCCCATCCCTGTTTTTCTCTCCCTTTCCACGATTTCCAGAGATCCAGGATCCAGGTGTGGCTCTACGAGCAGGTGAACATGAGGATAGAAGGCTGCATCATAGTGAGTGCTGCTGTCCCTTTGTCACCCCTCTGCTTTCTTCGCCGTTTCTTCCTCGTTTTCCATGAAAAAAAAAAGGTGTAGTGGTGGGAATGTTCCTGTTTCTCCCGGGAATTGCGGGTTTTGGGGGGTTTGAGGTGCCTGGCTGAGATTGGTGCTGCTCTTGCAGGGCTTTGATGAGTACATGAACCTGGTGCTGGACGATGCCGAGGAAATTCACTCCAAAACCAAGTCCAGGAAGCAGCTGGGTAGGTATGGGGGGGTTGGGAGCCTGGAATTTGGGTGTGGGATGGGAAATTTGGGGTGTGGGATACTGGGATCCAGGTGTGGGATCCTAAAATCCAGCTGTGGGATCCTGGAACCTGGATGTGGGACCTTAAATCCAGGTGTGAGCCTAAAATCCAGGTGTTGGAACATGGGATCCAGCTGTGGGATCCCAGAACCGGGGTGTGGGACATGAAATCCAGGTTTGGGATCTAAAATCCTGGTGTAACACCTGCAGTCCGGGTGTGGGACATGAAAACCCATGTGGGGAGCCCCAAAATCCAGATGTGGGACCTCAAATCCAGGTGTTGGAGCTGAAAATGGAGGGTTGGGAGTGGAATCCAGCTGTGGGGAGGGCAGGATCTGTCCCAAAGCATTAATTCCCACATTCCCTGATCCTGTTGGGTTCCAGGTCGGATCATGCTGAAGGGGGACAACATCACCCTCCTGCAGAGCGTCTCCAGTTAGGATCGAGCTGGAAAATCGGGATTGGGAGCTCTGGAAAACCGGGATGAGCCGGAGCTGGAACTCCCCGCGCTTTCTTTGGGAATTCTGTTTTGTAGTTCGGGGCTTTGGGAAATAAAAATGTTTTTTGACAAAATCTGGGGATGGGATTTCTGTCTCAAGACTGGGGGGAAGTATTTTTCCAGGGGTTTTTCCTTGTGGGATTGGATCCTGGAGCTTCCAGGATTTCCCAAACCAAGCCCTTTATCCCAAAAGCAACCCCATGTTCCCCAAATCCATCCCTTCTTTCTAAAACCCATCCCTTCCTCCCAAAAAGAATCCTTTCTTTCCCAAAACAAATCCCTTTCTCCCAAAAAATCCCTTTTTCCAAAACCAGTCCCATCTTCCCAAAAATAATCCGTTTTTCCCCAAAAGCAATCTCTATCCCAAAATCAAATCCATTTTTCCCAAGAAATCCCTTCCCAGTCCTGCCCTGCTCTGCCTCACCCGGGGGCGGATCTCGGGATTTTTACCCCTTCCAGCATTCCCAGCTGGGATTCCTTTCCCGAACCGCGGGAATTCTGCGGGAATTCTGCCTGGAGCATCCCAAATTCCTGCCAGAACGGGGAAAAAACTTCCAGAGGGCTCCGGACAGAAGGGGGAGCTGCGGGCTCGGCTCTCCGCGATCCCAATCCCGGCAGGAATTCCCGGGATGAGGAGGAGGAGGAGCAGGGCAGAGATTCCAAGGGGGCATCGCTTTTCCCAAACCCTTTTCCTTGGATTTTTCTGCTGCCTTTGCTTTTGAGCTGAGCTCGGTCTGGGCCTCCCCAGGCTGGGTTTATCCCCCAGGCTGGGTTTATCCCCCAGGCTGCGTTTGTCCCCGCGGGGCTCATCCCGGCTGGAATTCCTGCCTTTCCCGGCTGTTGGGAGCAGCAGGGGCGTCCCTGGGCACAGCGGATCTTGCTCCTGCTCCATCCAGGAGCTGCGGAGGGGCTGGAATTCCACTCCTCTGCTCCTGGAATTCCGCTCCTTCCCCGCTCCTGGAATTCCGCTCCTTCCTCTCTCCTGGAATCCCCCTCCTTCCCCTTCCCGCAGCCTTTGCCCGGCGCCTCGGTTGAATTTTCCCGAGGGATCAGCCGCGGGAATCAGCCCCGGGATGCACCGGGAGCGCTCCAGCCCGGGCTGGCCCTTCCGGAGCGCTTCTGGCTGTGCCCGGGAGCTTTTCCTTGGGCTCTGCAGGGTTCAAACCCCCGATTTGGGGCTGGGGGATCCGAGCGATGGAAAATCGGGATATTGCCGGCTGGATGCTCCGGCAGGCAGAAGTGGTTTCGTCTCCCACCAAAATCCCGGCTGGGTTTTGCGCCCTCACCCTGGAATCTGCAGGGATGGAGGGATGGAGGATGAATCCCCCCCGCTCTCAGCCCATCCCTGCGGGGTCTGGGGGTCTCTGGGTGCTCCCAGCTCCTCTGCCCGGGTCGGGCTGAGCTTTTCCAGGCAAAAAAAGGGGGTGGGGAAGGAAAAACATTCCTGCCTCGTTGTTCTCGAGCGTCCCACACACGGAGCCGGCCCTCGGGAAAGCTCCGTGCGCGGCCGGGATCTGCAGGGAGAGCAAACAATGGGATCCCCAGGGACAACAATGCCCCATTGTCCTTTGAAGCCCGAACAATGAGACAATGGCCCTCAGTCTGCTCCCTCCATTCCCAGGGAATTCATTCCACGCCCCCCCCGCGGCCCCGGGACCGGCTGGGGCCGGGGGCTCCCGCTGGCCCCGAGCAGCCACCGCGGTCGCCGCTCGCTGTCCCCTCGTCCCGCTCGCTGTCCCCTCGTCCCGCTCGGTCCCTCGCAGCCGGGGTGAGTCTCGGGGGTCTGTCCCGCTCGGGTGGGCTGTGCCCGGCACAGCAGCAGCAGGAGGAGGAGGTTTCTCTCCCATCCTCGGGGTTTCGGCGGCGGGGAGGGGATGGAAAAGTCCCGTCGGGTCACGCGGGCCGTGCCCGGAGAACAGCGGGGCTTTGTTGTCTCCGGGGGTGGCCGCTTGTCAGCTCGCCCTGAAGGATTCCCGGGGAATCCGAATCCCAATCCTCCTCCTCCTCCTCCTCCTCGCGGCTCTGGGAGCGAGCCCGCCCTGCAGCGCCGCGGAGGAGGCAGCACGGGGTGGGGGACAGGGGGTGCCCCCCATCCTGCGGGGCCTGGGGCACCCCGGCAGCCTCTGAGCCGCTCCCCAAATGTCCCCAGGCCACCTCTGGCCACCCCCGAGGATCCAGCCGCTCTCCCTGTGGTCCCCCGGAGGAGCCGGGGGGTGAATCCCACCCCGCTGTCCCGGCTGGGGGGCACCGGGGCGGGTGGTGCCCACCCTGCCACCCCCAGGGTCCCTCTGGGAGGGCACAGCCGCGGAGCAGGAGGGGGAGAGGCCGTGGAGTGCTCTCCCTGCGCCTCCACAGGCTCCCAAAACGCAGGGCTGGTGGAGATCCAGGGCTGTGGGGACTCGGGAACGCCAATTCCAGGGTCGGGGTTGCTCGGCTGGGCTCGGATCCGCTCTGGGGTCCCGGTGCCGCCCTGGTGGCACCGCGCCCGGGCACCTCTCCAGTGCCACCCCCGTGTCCCTGCAGCACCCTCGGCCGCTCCTCTGGGGCCACCTGCGGTCTCATTTGTCCTTTTCCCGGTGTTTTTTGTCGCTGGGTTGGGGGGCGCGGGGAGCTGGCTGTCCCCAAAGGCCACCAGCAGCCTCCAGCTCCCCTTGCGGGCTCCCAGGACCCCCCAAAATCCCGCATCCCCCCCAAATCCAGCTCCTGCCGGTACCTATGGGCAAACAGACGCACCTGAATAGGGAATGAATGGAGTGAGAAAAGAGCCGGGAGCACTTTGTGCTCGCTGCGAGCCGGGAACAATCGCTAAATACAAATCAGCGAGAGAAAAGGCAGAGAGAGAGAGAGAGAGAGAGAGACAAAAGCAAGAACGGCGCCACAAAGGAGAGGAATGAAATGGTAAAGTAAAGTCAAACAAAAAGGAGCCGGGCTGAGACAAAAGGAGGGAACAATATCCCCGAGGCAATAGGCTCCTGAACAATGGGGACAGTGACAGCGGCACAAAGACACACTGTTTGCAAGTAGACGTTATCTCACACAGCCACTGGCAGGCCTGGCCCTGGCGCTTCTATTTTCAGGGATGCTTTTGTGCTGCGCTGAACAATATTCCTTGCATGGCTGCAGATACAGAGATCAGGGGTTTTTTTCCTTTGGTTGGTTTTATTTTTTTTTTTTCTGTTAAGCTTTCCCGGTGCCAGCTCTGCCATAAAAACAGGTTCAGCCCTTTGGAGGACGGGGCAGAGCTGAGGGTGATTTGGTGACAATGCCAGGGGAGCTGGTGGCATCAGCCGGTGTCACCAGGCCGGGCCACGGCGCAGCGGGAGCCGCCGGGATTTTAGGATGGACAATCCAGGCTTTATCGGGCCCGAGTTTGCATTTGAACAGCCTCGCTCGCAGCCCGACCGCGGGACCGGGCAGACCTGCACGATGGGTTTTGCCGGCTCCTTTTGTTGGGAGCGCTTTGGTTTTTAACCTCTGGAGGTGTTGGCTGGGCTGGGAGCCCTCGGCCACTGAAAAGTCACCTGGGCCCGGTGACACGAGGCGGTGGCACAGTTTGGGGGGCACAGTGTGCAGCTCAGGGTTCTGAAGAGGGGTGAGGATGTCCCTGGGATGTCCCTGGGGATGTCCTGGTTGACCCCCGGCAGCACCGAGCTCGGTTTTGGCGCTCCTGAGGCCACGGGAAGGGTGGGAGTGCAGCTCCCGTCTTTCCTTGTGGGATTGGGGCCGGCAGGAACTGTTTGGGGCTGCTCTGTGCCCATTCCCTGGAATTCCTCACCCTCGGGATGAGCCATGGGAGGAGGCTGCTCTCCCATGGAGAGCTCCGGCTGTGCCTGAGCTGATTTGTGGGATCGTGGAGGTCTCATCCGGCTGTTTCCCAAAAAACCCAACTCTGGAACCTTCCCAGCTGTCTCCCACTGCCTGGCTCATCCCAGGAATGTCGTGCTGAGGGTCACGGTTACCCCCCAGCACTTTTGGGGTGTGTTAGACATCTCTGGATCCACCCAGATCTCTTCTTTTGGACATCCCACAAACCAGCCATCCCTTCCCGCAGCTCCCGGAATCCTCCTGCCCCCCGAAATCCACCCCCTCCTCCCACAGCAGCCCCTCCAAAACCCCGAGAACGTCACCGGGTCACCCAAAATGAGCGGGGACAGGGGAAACTGGGGCGTCGAGAAGCCGGGGCCGCCCCTATCGGGGGCCGATCTCCTGTTCGAGCAGCTGGGCTCAGCCCTGACTTGAAAAAGCGCCGCTTTCTGATATCGATCACCTTATCTGGGGGCACATCCTGTTGCTATTTCTGCCGCTTCCTCCCCTCAGCAGCTGGGGAGCGGCGCCAGCTGCTCGAAACCTGCGGGATGGAGGTTTTGGGGCGCCTGAGAAAGGGTCCTGGGCTCGCTTTGGGGGTGATGAGATACCTCAGCGGTGCCACCGTGCCCTTCCCTGCCCGCTGCCAGCAGAGCTTGAGGCCACGAGGGTTTTTAGGGGGGGGATTTGGGGCCCCGAAATGAAAGGGAAGCGTTCGGGGCCGTTCTGGGGGAAAACGGCTCCCAAATCCCGGTATCTGATCTTGCGGTGCGCCCCGAGCCGCTGCGAACCTCGGGGACGGTTGTTCAGATCAAAGCCCTCGTCCCCCTCTGCTCCCCCGCCGGGCTCCGTGTCCCGCCCCAGCTCGCCCATCCCAATTCCCACCAAATTCCCGTTATCCAAAGGGTGCCTTGGCCCTGCTGGGTGATGGCAACAGGGAAAAATCGCCACCCCCAAGGCAGATGAAGCGTCTCCATCCTCCCCTGGCATCGGCTTTGCCCCGGGGCTGGCGCTGCCCTGGGTTCTGCCGTGCCACGGAGTCCCCGAAAGCGACATTGAACACCCCTGAAGTGACGATTTTAGGGTTTTTTTGGGGAGGCATGAACGCACTCCTTGCTCCCAGCAACCTTTTACCCTCTGGGGGCTCCTGTTTCTTATCCTCCCTGTCGGGAATTTCTCCCAGTTCTCCCCAGAAAGCCCGGCTCTTCCCGCTGGAATTTTTTTGCGGCGTCGGGAGCTCTTGGCTGCAATTAGCTGGTATTTAAACCCTCGCTAACCCTTAACACCCTAATGACAGCCGTAATGATGCTCCGCACATCCCGCAGCTAAAGATTACACTCGCTAATTAATTAAGCCCCGAACCCCCCTTCCCTCTCCCCGCTTCCCTCGGCAGCCGGGAGAAGAAATCGCTGAGAGTCTCTTAAGAAAAAAAAAAGACATAAAGGCACCAAAATGCAGGCACCAAAACAAGACAAATGGGGATTTGGAGACAATCCGGGCCGCGTCCGTGTGACCCGAGGAGTGGACAGGAGAAAGGAGAAAAATGCCAAGAGCGGAGCGGGCAGGAGAGGGGAGAAAAAAAAAATCAATAAAAAAACCCCAGAAAACCCAAGAGCCGGCTTAAAAAAAAAACCCAAAAAACCAAAAAAAAAAACCAAAAACGGGGAAAGAAAAGCACCAAGATGAAGGGAGCGACAAAGCATCAAAGGGAAGAGAAACCAAAGGCGTCGGAACAAAGGACGAGCTGGAACAAAGCACCAAAGAGGGGGGAACAAAAGCACTAAATAGAAAACAAAGGCGGGGGGACGAGAGAAACCCCTCGGAGGGGCTGAGCCGGAGGGGCCCGGCCCGCTGGGCCGTGGGTGGCACCGGGTCCGCTGTGCCGGAGCCGGCCTGGCGGAGGGTGACAGCTCCGGGACAGCGCCAGTGTCGCCTTTGAAGCGACAGCGCCGGGCTCGGGCCCCCGGGGGAGGTCGGGGCTGGGCTCGGCCCCCGCTGACCCCCGGCCGCGCCCCCCTCCGGGCCCGCTGTGTGGTCCGGCCGTCGCCTCTGTCCCTCCCGCTGTCCCTCTGTCCCTCTGTCCGTCTGTCCCGCTCCAGCTCGGCATCAGCCGCCCCTGCCCCGCGGGATGGGCACGGCTGTGGGGACAGGGCCAGGCTGGTCGGGTCCCCCCCGCAGTGGCTTTGGCTCGCGGGTGTGGCTGGGCTGGCCCCCGGGACAGGGACAGGGACAGGGACAGGGACA
>NC_031795.1:5047922-5068835 GCF_001522545.3 Parus major | reverse complement strand
GAGAGGGACACAGGAATGGATAGAGGGACACAGGAATGGCTGGAAGAACAGAGGCATGGAGTTCCCACGAGGACACGGGTGAGGGCACACGGGATTGACTGTGGAGACGCAGGAATGGCTGCGGGGATCCCTCTGAGGGTCCCTCTGCGCTGTTCCCAGGCCGGTGAGGAGCTCAGCCCGTGCCCATTCCCGAACAATGGCTCCGTTTCCGTGCAGGAAGCGAGGCCGGGTTTGTTCTCGCGGCTTTGCCCCCTCCGGCCGGTTCCGAAGGGGCCAGGCCATTGTCTGCAGCCTTTCCATGACTCAGTCCCGGGGATCCTGCGGCCCGGGGGCCTCCAGCCAGCACCGGGCTCAGCTCCGCTGGCTCTGAGGGCTCCGGGCAGGGTGGGGGGCTTGGGAAAAGGAAGGCGAGCGCTGGCCGTGCCTTTCCCCTGCGTGCCCCCTGCTCCGGCAGCACCGGGATCGCTGCCCCTCCGGCCCTGCCGGCCCCTCCAGCCATTGTCCCGGCTTCCTGCTGCTGAGCCAGGCAGAAGGAAAGCTGGATGAGGGATGGGAGGCTGGGAGCGAATCCTGCTGCCTCACCCAGGTGCAGCCAGGTGGGAGCAGGAGCTGAGCGGGTCCTGTGTGACCCCATCTGAAAGGACGGGGACAGCGTGTGTGACATCATCTCTGTCCTGGCACCTCCTGCCCACCAGGTCCTGGGGGTGCCCAGCAGGTTCTTGTGATGTCCAGCAGGTCCTTGTGATGTCCACCAGGTCCTGGGGGTGCCCAGCAGGTCCTTGTGATGTCCAGCAGGTCCTTGTGATGTCCAGCAGGTCCTGGAGGTGCTCAGCAGGTCCTGGGGATGCCCAGCAGGTCCTGGGAGTGTCCAGCAGGTCCTGGGGATGCCCAGCAGGTCCTGGGGATGCCCAGCAGGTCCTGGGAGTGCCCAGCAGGTTCTTGTGATGTCCAGCAGGTCCTGGGGGTGTCCAGCAGGTCCTGGGGTGCCCAGCAGGTCCTGGGGATGCCCAGCAGGTCCTGGGGTGCCCAGCAGGTCCTGGGGGTGCCCAGCAGGTCCCCGAGGGGTCGCAGTGTGGGTGGCACCCACCAGGCAGGGACGGCCACCAGCGCCGTGGCCACTGGGGCCGACGAGGAAGGAAAGGAAAGTGAAAGTCTGCTCGGGCCCGGCTGTTGCCATGGCGACCCCAACAAAGCTCCCGCTCCCTTTTTTTGGCTCCGTGGCGAGGGTCCCCGGTCCCTTTTGGGAATCGTGTCCCCGTCCAGTTTGGGGACGGCGTCTCCCGTCCCCTCCCACCCCTGGAGTGACTTTGGGGCCAGCACAGCCCGGGGGGACGCGAGGGTCACTGGGTCCCCCATGAACCCCCCCCCCTCCTGCGGCCTCCGGGGTCCTCTCAGAGCCAGGGGTGGCACAGGGGGGCTTTGGGGACACTCGGGGCTGCAAGGGGTGACACTGGGACAAACTGTGGAGGAGCCGCCTGTGGGTCCTGCCCCGTCCTCGCTGGGCCTCGGGTTCTCCAGCTGGGAATGGGAATATGGGAATGTTCCACTGAGTTTGATGGGAATGTTCCACTGAGTTTAATGGGAATGTTCCCCTGAGCCCCTTTAGGGTCGGTGGGTGCAGCCCACTTCCCCTGTTTGCTGTTAAATCCTCGGGGTGAAGATGGGAAGTTATCCCAGGTCACTGCTCTGCTCTTTCCCGTGGGATGGGGACAGGGAGAGGGCTGGGAGTGGGGTGTGGATGCCCAAAACCCCTCCAGAACTCCCAGCTCAGCGCGTGGGGTGGGCAAACCCCAAATCCCAGCGGCTCCATCCCTCCTCTCCTGCCCTTGGGTGAAAAAAAAAACCCAAAAAAACCCATTTGGAGGAAAAAAAAAAAAAAAGAAATTCCCAGGGAAGAAAATAACGGTGTGGGGGAGGAAAGAGCCCGGAGTCAATGGGAACTTTCCCGGCTGGTGAAACATAAACAGCCCTTCCGTGTTGACACAACATTTTAAAGGTTTCACGGCAGGAAAAAAAAGGCTCCTTGTCAACACTGGCCGGCCCAAGCCACCCCCTCTCCCTCTCCCTCTCCAGCTGCACCGCCTGGCTCCCGTGGAAAGGGGATTTTATTCCCTGGGGAAGGTGGGTGCCGGAATTCCCGGGAGCTGCTGGAGGGATGAGGCACGGGGGGCACGGGGTTTGGGGCGTGGGGTGACCCGGAGTGGTCCCCAGGTGGGGAAAAACCTCGTGGGTCCAGCTGAGCTCCCGGTTTTCCTTCTCAAGGAGTGTGGGGGATCGGTGTCCGTCTGTCCGGCTGGGTTCAGTGTCTGTCTGTCTGTCTGTCCAGTGGTTCCCCTCGCCAGCCTTGCCATGGGACACAAAAGAGGGTGGGGGCAACAAACAAAACAAAAAAGGGGTTTAACAGCGTTTAAATCCTGGAGTATTTTAACGTTTGAAAGAAGGGTTCCGTGGGTTTCCCTAAAAATTATTATTTATTTATTATTATTATTTATTATATTATTAATATTTATGATTTAATTATGAAATACAGCCAATCCCTTCTGGGGCTGGAAAAAAGGAGGAACCCTTTTGGGATTCCCAACAGGCAAAGGTTGCACCTGGAGGTGTAACCTTTACCTGTGTCGTAATCCACAAAATCCCTTGAAAATCCCAAACCTGAGAGTTTGGGATCTGCGAGAGGCTCCCAAAGGGAGCTCAGAGGGGCCTCACCTTCGAGGTGTTCCTAGGGCCGGGGGATGATTGATTTGGGGCATCAGGAAGTTTCCACACTGGCCACAAGCCAAGCTGGCAACCACGGGAGTGGGAAGAATTCCCGAAGTGCTGCCACAATGGGACCGTTCCACTCGGGCTGCGATGCACAATGGGGCCGGGCTGGGATCCAGGGAAAAGCTGTGCCAGGGCTGCCGGGGAGGATGGA
This sequence comes from Parus major, assembly GCF_001522545.3. Classification (NCBI taxonomy): domain Eukaryota; kingdom Metazoa; phylum Chordata; class Aves; order Passeriformes; family Paridae; genus Parus; species Parus major. Next base: position 5,065,918 of record NC_031795.1, on the reverse strand, counting down.
TCCCCCTTTGTTCCCCACCTGGCCTGCCCAGGTGAGGTTTCCGCTTGTGCTCCCACCTTTGCCCTCCCAGGTATGAGCAGGGAGCGCCTCACGGCCCCATCCAGGGGCTCCTCGCTCGAGGCTCCTCAGGAATTTCTGGGGTGGGGGAATGGGCAGGAATTGGATGGTCGGGAATTTTGAGGGAAGGGGGAGGTGGGGGATGGACCAGCAAAGCGAAGGAGCAAAACTCGGGGTGATCTGGGAAGTTGGAAGGCGGGTTTTGGGGTCTGTCGCTGAGATTTTGGGACCATCCCCCCCAGGGAATGCGGGCTGGGCTCTTCAAAATCCAGGCGCGGCTCCAGCCCCAGCTGGGAGCGAGGGGGGTCCGATCCCCGCTGGCTCCGGGGGTCTCAGAGTGTCCCCCGAGACCTCTCAGAGTCGCGGTCCAGGTTTTGGGGGGTCTCGGCCTCTCTCGGAGCTCCAGGGCAGAGCGTGGGATCCGCCGGCGCTGTCACCCGCGGGTCCCCGGCGGGGTCTGGAGGGGAGGGGACGGGGCACAGGGGCCGCCCCGGAGCCGCTCGCTGGCTGGCTGGACCGGTGTCCCTCCTCCTCCTCCTCCTCCTCCTCCTCCTCCTCCTCGTTCCCTCTCTCCGCCCGGCGCCGGGGCAGCTCCCACCGGAGGCGCTGGGGACATGGAGCGGACCTGAGGCGGAGCCCGCACCGGCACCGGCGGCAGCACCGACACCGGGCCGGGACCGCCAGCACCGGCACCGGGATCAGCACCGGCAGCACCGACACCGGGCCGGAACCGGCAGCACCGGGAGCGGGGCTCAGCGCAGCAGCGCAGCGGAGCCGTGAGTGCGACCGGGGGGCACCGGCACAGCCCCGCGGGGCCGAGCAGCGTGAGGGGTCGGGGGAACACCCCCGGGGGTCGGGGAACACCCTCAGGGGTCGAGGAACCTCCTCGGGGCTCCGGGAACCTCCTCGGGGGTCGGGGAACCTCCTCGAGGGTCGGGGAACCTCCTTGGGAGTCGGGGAAGACCCCCGGGGGTCGAGGAACCTCTTCGGGGGTCGGGGAACCTCCTCGGGGGTCGAGGAACACCCTCGGGGGTCGCGGTTCTGGGAACCGACCGGGACAACCCCCCCAGAGCCCCTGGGCTTGAAGAGGAGAAAGGAAAAGGGGGAAAGGGGCGCAGGGTCCGGCCTCGCTCGGTCCCGGCCCCGCCGCGAAGTTCGGGGCTGCAAACTCCGCTCTGAGCCCCCTTCTCGCAGCCCAGGGGAGCCCGGCAGGAGAAGAGTTAAACCGGCAGGAGAAGAGTTAATCCCGGAACCCCCTCCCCATGTCCCACAGCCCCACCGGGAGCCGCAGCTCCGGGCTCTGCCCGTCCCCCTGTGCCGGGCACGGAGCGCGGTCCCCGCTGGGTGCTTTGGGGACAGAGGGACAGAGGGACAGAGGGACAGAGGGACAGGGGTACAGCCCCCCCCGGCGCGGTCTGGGGGTGTCCCCACGGTGTGCAGGGACAGACGGACGCGCTGTGGTGGCACGGACAGAGCCTGGGGGCTGCTGGGGGGACACCCCGATGGGTGCGGGTCCCTCTTGTCGCCACCTCCTTCATCCCTGTCCCTCGTCCCTGTCCCTCATCCCTGTCCCTCAGCCCCGCCACCCCACAAGTGACACTTTGGTGCACCCCCCGGCCCTTCCAGGTGTCTCGACGGGGACAGGGAGACACCTGGTCTGGGGACAGGGGATACCTGGCCTGGGGACAGGGGATACCTGGTCTGGGGACAGGGGATACCTGGTCTGGGGACAGGGGACACCTGGCCTGGGGACAGGGGGACACCTGGCCTGGGGACAGGGGGACACCTGGCTGGGGACAGGATGGCTCCGGCCACCCCTGCAGGGCCAGCGCCGGGCAGCAAAGCTCGTCCGGTGCCACACGCGGCTGTCGGAGGGGCACAAACACCGCGACACTGTCGCGACAGCGCACGGCCAGACGGGAGGGTGGGAGCGGGGACAGCGCTAAACTCTGTCGCTTTTTGGGGATCAAACCTTGTCCCCGAGCAGCGACATTCCCGGAGACCCCAGAGCGGAGCCCCCCAGGCAGCGGGGATGGTCCTGAAGGGGGCTGGGGGTGCAGATTTGGGGAGAATTTGGGGTGTTTTTTTCACCCCTCGAGAGCCGAAAAAGCTCAGCGAGTTAAACCCGGCAAAGTTTAGCGGCAAAGAGAAACTCGGGAGCCGCGTGCTCCTAAAGGAGAGGTTTTACGGTGTAAAAGGCGGATAAACAGAAATGTTTGCCGCTTTCCACCTCTGATTAATGATTTCCAGGGGGTTGGTGCCAGGCAGGAATGATGCTGCCCAGGAAAAATCGCGGCCCGTGTTGTTGGAGTCTCGGTTTCATCTCTTGGAGCACCTCAGGCTCGGGAAAAACTCCCCAGGAAAAGCAGGAGTGATGGATTTGAGGAGTGAAAAAAGCAGAATTAGCTCTGTTAGTGTGATTTTTTCCCCCGTAGCACAGAGCCGATAACGTCCCTCCCTCCCTCTCCCGTGAGCCGATAACTCCTGTTTGTAATTCATGCGATTTCCTCTCCCTTCAATTTAATTTGGTGCAGGATCCATTCCGGTGACACTGATACAGTACTTTTTTTTTTTTTTTCCCCCCCGGCCCCCCTTTTTTCCCTCTTTTCTTTTTGAAACCCAGCGATTTTCGGAGGCTTTTGTGCTGTTAAAAATAGCAGCTGGCCTTTGACAACCGCGGGCGGGCTCAGGACAGTTTTTCTTGACACATTTTCACCGCCATCATCTCCCTCCGTGCTGATTTGTGTCCCCACAGCAGAACCCTCACCTCTCCCTTCCCAGCAGAGCAGAAATCCCAAATTTATTTATCTCATTTATTTTTTTAAAATCCTCTTTTTTCCTCTCTCGTTGCTTTTTTTATTTTTGCTTTCACCCAAACCCTCCCTAAATCTGTCTTGAAGTGAAGTTTATCCCAAGCCTGGGAGATGTCCTGAGGGGAATTTCTGGACTTTTTGTCTCCCTGCTGAAATGTCCATTATTCCAGGGGGGGAGATGGAGCAGCTCGTAAAGTTGTTATGTGCTGGAGGGGTTTAAATTTCATTTATATTTATATTTATATTTCATTTATGGGCTGCAGGGGGTTTGTGCCCCCAGGAAGGGGGACACAACGCTCTGTCACTGTGATTATTTCTAATTTTGGGGGTTGCTGGCATCCCTGGGAAGGGGAATGCTTTAAAAGCGCTTTTTCAGTGGGATTGGTTTGAATTTTGGAGTTTTCTGGGGTCCCTGAAAAGAGGAATGTGGTAAATCTGCTCTGTCAGTGAGATTATTTTTAATTTTGGGGTTTTTTGGTGTCCCCAGGAAGGGGAACATTTTATAGCTGGTGGAGGTGGAGGGTGGAGGGAATCTTTGGGATAGAGGTGACAGGAATATTTGGGATACAGGTGGGCTGTGGAATCTGGGATACAGGTGAGATGTTTGGGATGCAGGTGATGGGAATCTTTGGGATGCACTGGGCTGTATGGAGGGAATCTCTGGGATGCCAGTGGGATGTGTGGAGGGAATCTTTGGGATAAAAGTGGAGGGAATCTCCGGGATACAAGTGGAGGGAATCTCCAGGATGCAGGTGATGGGAATATCTGGGATGCAGGAGACAGGAATATCTGGGATGCAGGTGACAGGAATCTCCAGGAGGCAGGTGGGATGTGTCCAGGGAATCTCCAGGATGCAGGTGGAGGGAATTTCCGGGATGCAGGTGGGATGTGCACAGGGAATCTCTGGGATGCAGGAGACAGGAATCTCCAGGATGCCAGTGGGATGTGTGCAGGGAATCTCCAGGATACAGGTGATGGGAATCTCTGGGATGCAGGTGTCAGGAATCTCTGGGATGCAGGTGTCAGGAATCTCCAGGATGCCAGTGGGATGTGCACAGGGAATCTCTGGAATACACGGGGCTCTGGAAGCCGCTGCTGTCCCAACCCTCGGTGTGCTCGGCTCCGGGATCCCAACCCACACACAGCAAACCCAAATGAACTTTCAGGGCTGTTGGCACCACTTTTGGGGTCGCTCGGAGCTGAGCCTGTGGATTTGGGGAATCGGGGATGTCACCCACAGCCCCTTGGAGCACCCGGCTTTATCCAGAGCCCCGCTCCAGCTTTATCCCATTGTAAACATTCCCGGCTGGTTCGTGCCAGCCGCGCTTTGTGCCCGCACGTGGGATTGCAGAAATCCCAAAAAAAAGAAAAAAAGCTCCCAAAAAAAGCTTTGACCACCCAGGGACCACCTCCAGCAGCCACAGCGCCGCTGCCGCTGTCCCACCCCGCGAGTTCCCGGCCGTGCTGGGGAAACACCCGCTGCTCGTTTTCCTTCAAAATCCCATTTCTTTGGAGCAAAATAATCCCCTCGCGGCAGGGCAGCCGCTGCCCCGAGCCCGCGGAGGAGCCGCTGCCCTCTTTTGTTCTCTGCTCCGAGGGAGCATCGCTGGGGGCCGGGGGTGAGGAATTCCCAGCGCACAAAATCCCGGCCTTGTTAAAGCTGGAAAAATCCTTTGGGATCGCCGAGCCCCCGAACCCGGCACTGCCCCGGCCAGCGCCTCCTGTTCCCCGGGAAAAAAGGGGGGAACCCGAGCTTCTGGGGGGGCTGAGAGCGGCTGGGGGGCTCCGAGAGGGGCAGGGGGTGGCTGGGGGGGCTCAGGGCAGAGGATGGAGGAGTTTGGGGGGCTCAGGAGGAGCTGGGGGGCTCAGGGATGATTATGAAGGAGCTGTGGGGCTCAGGAGGAGCTGGGGGGCTCTGAACAAGTTCTGTGAGACTCAGAACAAACTGTGGGGCTCAGAGAGGGGCAGGGGGTGGCTGGGGGGGCTCAGGGCAGAGGATGGAGGAGTTTGGGGGGCTCAGGAGGAGCTGGGGGGCTCAGGGATGATTACGAAGGAGCTGTGGGGCTCAGGAGGAGCTGGGGGGCTCTGAACAAGTTCTGTGAGACTCAGAACAAACTGTGGGGCTCAGACCAAGCTGTGGGGCTCAGGAGGAGCTGGGGGGCTCAACGATGATTACAAAGGAGCTGTGGGGCTCAGACCAAACTGTGGGGCTCAGGAGGAGCTGGGGGGCTCTGAACAAATTCTGTGAGACTCAGAACAAGCTGTGGGGCTCAGGAGGAGCTGGGGGGCTCAGGGATGATTATGGAGAAGCTGTGGGGCTCAGACCAAGCTGTGGGGCTCAAGAGGAGCTGTGGGGCTCAGAACAAGTTCTGTGAGGCTCAAGAGGAGCTGGGATGCTCAGGGATGATTATGAAGGAGCTGTGGGGCTCAGAACAAATTCTGTGAGACTCAGAACAAACTGTGGGGCTCAGACCAAGCTGTGGGGCTCAGACCAAGCTCTGGGAGGCTCAGGAGAAGCTGTGGGGCTCAGGAGGAGCTGTGGGGCTCAGACCAAGCTGTGGGGCTCAGGAGAAGCTATGGAGCTCAGGAGAAGCTGGGGGGCTCAGACCAAGCTGTGGGGCTCAGAACAAGCTGTGGGGCTCAGGAGGAGCTGTGGGGCTCAGACCAAGCTGGAGGGCTCAGGGATGATTATGGAGGAGCTGTGGGGCTCAAGAGAAGCTGTGGGGCTCAGCAGGAGCCGAGCAGACCCAGCGGGGCCGGAGCAGCCGCGGGTTCGGCGCTGCTGGAGCGGCCGCGCTCGGCGGAGCCCCGGGAGCCGCTCAGCCCCGGGCCGGGCTCTCCCAGCCCGGGGGTCCCGCAGCCCCTCGCCCACCCCCGAGCAGCCCGGGCCGGGCTCTCCAGGGCTCCGCCGCGTTGTTTTCCGCAGGATTTTATGGAGGTTTGGGTTTCGTGGCGCTGCGGGGAGGGAGCTCCGGGCCGCGGCGAAGTTTTGTGCGATGCATCAGCGGATCCCCACCCCGTTTTAACCCAGTCGGGAACACGCAGAAGGGAAATAAATTAGCGCAGCTTCTGACAGCTCTGCTGGAAAATAGCTCTGGGTTTTTACCCCATCCTGAGCCTTTCAGGGAGACTCTGCGGGGTGGGGTCTGTGCGGCCCGGCCGTGCCCCGCGGAGCTCCTGCAGCTCGGGGAATTGCGGAGAATTCCAAATATCACAGCCCCATCTCCCCTGGTTTGTGTTCTTCGGCTGAAGGGACAGGAGATTCCCTTCGGTGCAATCCTCCCCGAGCAATTTTCCTTTTAAAAAGAACGGATTTGAGTTAAAATATTCGGGGTGAAGTTGGCAGAGCTCCCCAGGTGGCAAATTTTGGACAATTTTTGGCTTCTTGGAAGCCCTTCTGCCCTCTCTCCTTCCTTCCCACTCTGTGGAGCTGCTCCAACCCCAAAACCAGCTCTGCTCACCTTCACCCCAAACACCCCTTGCACCCCAAATGTTTCTGCCGGTGCTTTTAGCTCAAATCCATCATTTTTAATGGGAAAAGCTCCTCCTGTGTGGATTGAACCGAGGGTACGCTCCTGCCCCTTCAGCCAAAGGATCCAAACCGGGAGAGATGGGGATGAAATATTTGGAATTTTACCTCTCCACAGTTTAATGCTCCATTCCCACGTCTGAAATACTCGAAATTTTACCTCTCCACAATTTAATGCTCCATTCCCAGGTCTGAAATATTCGAAATTTTACCTCTCCATAATTTAATGCTCCATTCCCAGGTCTGAAACACTCGAAATTTTGCCTCTCCATAATTTAATGCTCCGTTCCCATCCAGGCCTGCTCGGGCCATGTGATGATTATAAAAGATGCAGGTGGTGGCTGCAGCCTCCTGCCACCTTTTCCCTGTCCCTTATCAGACAGGGACAAGATAAGAAGCCACCTGAGGACCCCCGAGAGCGCCCAGCCCAAATCTGTTATTGTTATTTTAATGCCGGTGCAGGCGGCTCTCGCTGCTCATTGTTGGGCGGAAAGAGGAGAGGAGATAAATTAAATATAATGAATGAAGGGAGCTGAAAGGCGGCATTTGATCCTCTTTGCTGTGGAAAAGGGGGATGGCAGGAGCTGGGGACTTCCGGGAGGAGCAGGAGAAGTTGGAAGGGAGGAATTCAGGATTTGGAAGGGAGGAATTTGGAAGGGAGAAGCTGGGAAATGGCAGAGCCGGGAATGGCAGAACTGGGAATGGCAGAACAGGGAATGGCAGAGCTGGGAATGGCAGAACTGGGAATGGCAGAACAGGGAATGGCAGAGCTGGGAATGGCAGAGGTGGGAATGGCAGAGCTGGGAATGGCAGAACCAGGGAATGGCAGAGCTGGGAATGGCAGAACTGGGAATGCCAGAACCGGGAATGGCAGAGCTGGGAATGGCAGAGCTGGGAATGGCAGAACCAGGGAATGGCAGAGCTGGGAATGGCAGAACTGGGAATGGCAGAGCTGGGAATGGCAGAACCAGGAATGGCAGAACCGGGAATGGCAGAACCGGGAATGGCAGAACCGGGAATGGCAGAACCGGGAATGGCAGAACCGGGAATGGCAGAGCTGGGAACGGCAGATCCCGAGCAGGGCGGGCGCTGGGGAATGCCAGAGCCCGGCCTTATCTTTTGTCTGGAACAATGGAGGGCTCGGCCCCATTGTTCTCCTCCCCGGCCGGCGGTTCCCTGGGGCACGGGCTGCCTCTGGAGCGTGCCCGGATCCATGGGCAGGACGGGCGGGACGGGCGGGGGTGGCACGGACCCCTCGTGGCTGCTGCTCCAGCGAGTTCCCCGCAGGGAACCCCTTCCCGCTGGTTCTCCGTGTGGATTTTAGGAGCAGGGAAGGTCCCCTGGAAAGCCCAGCTGCAGGCTGGGCAGGGCGGAGCAGAATTTGCCGGTTTTTTAAAGGCTCCTTTAGGGTTTTGCGTTCTCAGGTCTCTGGGATCCCATGCCGGGTCCTTCCCGCTGCGTTTCCTCTGGTTTGTGGGTCCGTCCTGGGAATTTGGCCGGGGAAAACACAATTTTGGGTGTGGGATTTGTGTGTTTTCCCCAAAAAAAACTTGTCCTGGGGGCTGGGCAAAGCTGGCACAGCCCAGGGAACAGGCACAGGAGCCCAGGGACCCAGGGGCTGTGAGCACAACCCCAAAATCCCCCCCAAATCCTTTTGTTTCCCCAGAGCCAGGGCCGAGCTTCCCAGGATCGGGCTGGGATGGGCACCTGGAGGTCAGAGCTGCCAATTCCCGCTGCTCAGGGAACCCAAGGATAGAGCAGGGGAGGTGACAGAGGTATCACCAGCACCATGAGCCCCTGGTGTGCCAAAAGGGGAGGGCTGGCGGCTTCTGGTCTGTGCTGGGATTTTGCTGAGCAGTGAAAACCACCCCAAAAACCTCGTTCCCAAATCCCTCTGCTCCCCCAGAGGTGAGGAACCCATCTGGGAGCTGAATCTGCTGGGTTTTGATTCCTGCAAATCAAAGAGAGAAGGGGTGAGGCCCAAATTGGGATTGTGGTGGTTTGGAGGTGGCTGCTCCCAAATCCCTTGGGATCCTGCAGAGGGATGTGAAGCGGGGTGTCTCAAACCCAAACCCCAGGACGTGGGGGTGTCTCTGAGCTGAAAGAGTGACCCAAAAATGACAAAATAGCGACAAAAATGGCTCTTGGGCCCTCCTGCTGTTCCTCACACACCTGAGGCCTCCGGAAGCGTCGCCGCCGGATGCTCAGCATCACCCAAAGTGGGCGATGAGCTCAGGAACCCAAATCCGCACCCCAAACCAGGGCAAACGTCACCAAAACAACCGCGGCCAAGGGAGGAAATGGCGCCAAAAGTGTTTTGCATCCAACCCCGTCCATCCCTGGTTCCTCCGCGGGAACGGGCTCAGAGCTGCCTTTGGAAGGGTTTTTGGGATGATTTTGGGGCAGCCAGTGGTGCCTTTTCCTCCTGAGTGAGGTTCATGAAAACCCTGATGGTTCCTGGGGCGGCTCCCAAAACACCAGGAAAAAAAATCCCTTTGCTGGAATGTGAAGCAACCCCAACATCTGGAGCTCCAAATTTCCCTGAATCCCAAATTTGGGAAGTGTCTCCATGTCCCTCCGTGTCCCCTTTTGTCCCTCCATGTGACAATCTGGAGGTGAGGATCAATTTTCTGCAGCTCAGGACGCCGAGGGACCCCAAAGGTTTCCGGGGCGCTGCTGGCTGTGGCTGTGGGGCGGAAACGCGGCCCCATAAGATTTTGGGGTGCGATTTGGGGCTTGGGGGCTGTGGGTGATGGGCCCCAGGGCTGGCTCCGAGCACCCTCGGGTGCTCCTGGGTGTGCCCAGCAATCCTGGGAATCACCAGACGGGATTGGTGCCCGCAAACGGGAAAACCTGGAAAAATAAGGGATTAGTGGAAGGTGGAAAATGCCATAAAAGATCAAGGATGGAGGGGTTATTGAAATGGGATGGACCCCCAAAACCTGGAAAAATTAGGGATTATTGGGAGATGTGAAATTCCATGAGGAGCTCAGGGATGAGGGGTTGTTGACATGGGATGGACCCCCAAAACCGGGAAAAATAAAGGAAAGCTTAAAATTCCATTAGAGATCAAGGGCTGAGGGTTATGGATATGGGTTTTGACACGGGATGGACACCCCAAACTCCTGGAAAAACAGAGAATTGTTGGAAAGTTTGAAATTCCACGAAAGCTCAAGGATGGAGGGTTATGGACTGGGGTGGACCCAAACCAGCCCCGAGTTCTGCACATTCCCAACGCCACCCATGGATTTCCCATGGAAAACAGGTTTGGGAAGAGCTTCCCTCCTGCTGAGAGGTGCAGGGCAGGTGGGCAAGCCCCGCTTTGGGTTGTTTTTTTCCCAAAGGGACCAGGAAAAGGGTCGGATGTCTTGACCCTCTCTCCCTCAGGCGATGGGAAAATCTGGTTTAAATTCAGGTTTAAATTCTGCTTTAAATTCTGCTTTAAATTCTGCTTTAAAGTCAGGTTTAAATTCTGCTTTAAAGTCAGGTTTAAAGTCAGGTTTAAAGCCTGGTTTAAAACCTCGTTTGCGCTCAACGCCCCAGCCGAGCCTCCCCCAGCTGTGCCTGGAAACTCTGAGTGACACAAGTGACACAAAAACGCCACCGAGATCGGCCACCCCGATAAACCCCGCCGGTTTTTAGGGCCGGGGCAGGGCAAGGAGGGGAGCCGTGCCAGGCTCACCGTGCTGGGCTCTGGGTGAGTTATCCCCAACCCCATCCCCGATTTTCCTTTATTTCTCTGGGTTTCGTCGCTTTTTAAGTTTAATTCCCGGCTCAGCGCGAATCGGTTCGTTCGGGGAGTGAAGGGATGTCGTGGAAGGGGTTTGGGAGCTGCTCCAGGGATTTCTGCTGGATCCCGAGGATCTGGATCACCCCTCTGTGGATCATGGGGCTGTGCAACCCTGCTGGGTTTTGGGATAAAGGCGGGTTTTGCATCCAAAGCATCTTTTGAAACTTTTTTTTTGATGCAGATAAAAAAAAAATAAGGATGAAAAGGGTAAATCCCCATTTTACAGAGTGCCAGGATTCCCTGTTAGAAAGGGAATGTTTTGTAGGGTTTTAATGCAGAGGGGGTGGGAAGGACAGAGGGAAAAGGGTGAAAAAAATGGGTTTTGCTTTTTCCTCGAGTTTCCTAGAGATCCTGTGATTTTTTTGGGACTTTGTGCTTTCAGACTTCTCCCCACCCTTGATTTCCCTCTCCTGAGCATCGCCTTTCCCTAAAGATCCTTCCAGCCCCCTGAAATTCCCTGGGCACAAACCCTGCAGAGCCAGAGGTGCTGCGAGGAGCTTTTTCCTTGTGGATTCATCTCCTCAAGTGGAAGAACCATCCCAAACCTCCCGTCTGCTCCCGGGAACGGGAATGACCAGCGCCGGCCCCGGGGCCATCGCGTGGCTCGTCCTGGGATTGTTCCCGGGATGGGGGGGACTTAGCGGGGTTGGAAATCATTCCAGCGCCGCGGAGTTTCCTCCTCTTCCCTGATGAGATCATTCCCGGCTCATAAATCCCGCGGCCAGGAAGTTCCACCTGAGGTTCAGGCGGATTTTTTTTTTCCTCCCCTCCTATTTCGAACCCTCCCCGTGGCAGAAGGAAAAATGTGTTTGGGTCGTGGCTGCGAGCGGGGTGGCCCTGGGCCAGGGGACGCCCAGGGAAGGATCCGGCTGCTTCCAGGGATTGGGATTTATTTGGATAATTATGGACCTCCTGGCTGGGTTTTGTCACACAGGCTGGCGGGAGGCAGAATCCCTGGATTTGGGGTTGGGAAGGAAGGTCCTAGCTGTTTTTGGGATCCTAAAGGATAAACCCCCTTGGAGTAGTGGGAAAGCAGAGGGAGATGGGAATTCTCCATCCAGAGGGACACTGGGATGTGTCCCAGAACTCTGGGATGGATCCAATGGATCCCAGATCCCACAGGGAATGTGTGGGGCATGGATCCTGATCCCAGATCCCACAGGGAATGTGTGGGGCATGGATCCTGATCCCAGAGCCCACAGGGAATGTGTGGGGCATGGATCCTGATCCCAGAGCCCACAGGGAATGTGTGGGGCATGGATCAAATGGATCCCAGATCCCACAGGAATGTGTTGGGGTTGACTCATCCTTATCAGGCTTTGCTGGGGGCTTTGTTTTCCCATTCCCGCCCACCTGGAGCATCCCACCGGGATCCTGCTGGACACAGGGAGGTTGAGCCCCAAGGGGATAAGTTGGATTTGGCCAAGAGGGATAATTCCATGGGAAAAGTGGGAGCTGAGCTGCTGAGGGCAGAGGCTGCAGTTTGGTCCTCATCCCATTTCCTGGGACACCAGGGTCTCCTGGGATTTACAGGGGATGGAAAACATGGAGCATCCCATGAAACCTCCCAGATCCTCCTCTTCCCCTCGGCCCAGCCCAGGAATTCCTCTTTTCCTCCCTGCCCTGCATTCGAGAGAACTTGGGGATGAATCCCTGTTATTTTCCCTATTTCCTCAAGTTCTGGAGAGTGGGATTGGTTGGGTTTGCCCCCAGAACTCTGCTGGAACTCATCAGGGAGATGTGCATCTCATTAATAACCCTGGATATGGCCTTTGGAAGGGGCAGGCTGGGGTTTTTTGGGGGTAGAATTGGTAAAAATTGTAACTTCTTTAGGATTCAAACTTCCATGGGCGCCCTGGAGACCTGGATTGCACCTTTCCGTCTTAAAAGATGGAAAATCGATGCTCCCCCCAAAAAAACCTCCCATAACGTGCCGAGAGAATTCCAGGGGTGAGGAGGGGACGTCCCTCAATGGGAACACCTGGATGGGGTCGCACACCCCAGGAGTGCTGGAAAGGGGGCACAGGAGTGACCCCGACTCCTTCCTGCACCGGCCGTGCCCGGGAGTTTCCGTGATGCTGGTGCCGTCACTGCTGTGCCGTGACCCCGTGGGGACGTTTCCGGATGTTTCCAGAGGCCGTTTGTCCTTTGGGGAAGGAGAAATCGCCTTGGGGGACTGAGGGAGGGTGGAGGATGGACAAATGCCCGGCTGGTTTGGGTAGGCAGCGGGAAATCCCAGCTCCTGCTCACCCCAAAGATCTTGCCAGGATGGAAAGGGACGTTTGGGGTCTGGGGGTTTCTTTGGGATGGGGATTTTCCATTGGGTACCTCTGGGAAGGACACTCCAGGCAATTCCCATCCTGGCCCTGGCTGCCCCATCCTGCTGCCCCTGGGAGCATCCCCCTCCCCAAATCCCCAGTGCCCACCAAAAATCTTCCACTCAGGGTGGATTTTGCAGCTTTTCCGGTGCCGCTGGGCAGGGGAGCTTTGGGTTTTTCTGCTGCCGAGCGCAGGTGAGGTGATGAGAACGCGGAGGCGGCCGAGGATCGGGCTGAGCCCAAATTTGGAGCGTTTCTGCTGTGGCTTTGTGGGGCGGCAGGGTGGGGACACAGCCCTGGCAGGGGACACGTGCTGCGAGCAGTGACGCTCGGAGCCGGTGGCGTTTCCGAGTCTAAAACCCCTCACCCAGTTGCCTTTTGGGGTTAAAAAAGAATTTTTCGGCCCCAGCAAACCCCGGGGTCTTGCATTTCCTCATCCATGTTTCTCCCACCCCATGGATGGACGGCACATTCCACCTCCCCCAGGGCCACCTGCCATTCCCAAGGAATGGCCATCCATCCCGGGATGCTCTGGATCCCCAGGGAAGGGACGGCAGCCCCGTGAACTTCCCCCAGCCAGGGACATCGGCCACCCCTGGCCATCCCTGCCCGGGCACGGCCGAGCAAACATCCATTCTTTTCTCTTGGAAGACACCCGGGGCGGAAACGCTTGGAAGCGGCCCCGAAAGGACATTCCAAGTCTGGCAGGAAAGCGGCCCCGCTCGTCTGGCAGGAGATGGGCTATTGTCTGTCCCGGTGGCCGGCCGGGATTCCTCAGGTCCTGCCTGGAAGAGGAAAATCTCCGTGTGTGTCTTTATTTTTTCCTCTGCCCTCTCCCAGGGGTGTCGGGGCTGCTGCTCGTGCCGGCGCTGGGGCCGTTATTGCTCCTCTGGTGTTTCCTCCTTGGATTTTTCCCTGTTTTGCCGGGTCTCCTGGGCTGTGGTGGTGGGATGAGGTTTTCTTGGGATGATTGGGCACCACGTTGGGCTCCTCCTGAAGGGAAGAGCTGGGAAGAGCCATGGATGGAGAGTTTTGGGAGGGAGGAGAGCAAAACCTCCAAGAGCTGGGACAGCCTGATGGCCAGGAGAGGGCAGGGTCATCCCAAAAAATCTGGGCAGCCAACTCTCCAAGGGTGTCTTTGCTGTCCCTGGGGTGGGATTGTCCCCAGACTGAGCCCTGAAGCAGGAGGGATGTGACACAGGGTGAGGGATCTTGGCGGCTCTTGGATCCCCGAGGTCCTGCAGAACCAGGATCCCAGCATCTCTTGATCCCCACATCTCGTGGACCCCCAGACTCCTGCAGCTCTGGAATCTCATTGCCCCTTGAATTCCCAAATTCCTGCAGTGTCAGGATCTTGGTGTCTCTGGGATCCCAAATTCCTGCTCTGCTGGGATCTCAGCTTCTCTTGGATCCAAAGGCTCCTGCACTGAAGGAATCTCAACACCTCTTGGATCCCCAAGATCTTGGTGTCCCTTGGATCCCAAACTCCTGTTGGGCTGGAATCACATTGTCTCTTGGATCCCAAACTCCTGAAGTGCCAGGATCTCAACATTTCTTGGATCCCAAGCTCCCACAGTTCTGGGATCTCAACATTTCTTGGATCCCCAAGCTCCTGCAGTGCCGGGATCTTGGAACATCTTGGATTCCCAAACTTCTGCAGTGCTGGGATCCTGACTTTTCTAGGATTCCCAGGCTCTTCAGGATCTCCCCATCTCCTGGATCCCAAGCTCCTGCTGTTCCAGGATCTCGGATCTCTTGGATTCGAGGCTCCTGCAGCGTCAGGATTTTGGCATTTCTTGGATCCGGGCAGGGTGGGGGTTTTCTGGCACCTCATCCCCTTTTCCCGGAGCTGTTCTGCTCCACACAGCCGGGGCCGATAGGATCAGGCCTGGCTGGCGGGCAGGAAGGGTGGCACGGCCAGCGGGAGAATTGCAGGACATGCCGTTCGCTGGTGCAAACTGGGGAGTAAAAGCTGCCACCATCCCCAAAATCTTGGAGTTGCCGGGCTGGGGTTGCGGGGAAAGGTGAAATATCAGAGTTTCAGGGCTTTGCTGCTTGTGGGATCAGCCCCCAAAACGCTGTGAGGGAAGGAAGCATCCCATGAGGATTCAGGATCTGTTTCCATCCTCTGGGTTGGCATTTTCCATCCCAACCCCGTTCCCTCCCTTCCTCCCCACCCTGGAGTATTAAAAACCGAGAAGATCCTTGCCCCAGGCAGCCCTGGACCCCACACCTGGAACGAGATAACACCGCCTTTTCCCTTTTTTCCCTTTTTTTCCCTGTTTCCTCGGCAGGGTGGGTGATGAACCCTCAATGAGGCCTCTTTCAAACTCGGCCCTATTAAAGCGCTTGGCCCCATTTTAAGAGCAAACTTCCAGTGGCACCGGGAGGTGAAGCACAGCAGGAGCGGGACCTGCGGGAGGGGTGGGATGGGATTTTGTACCTGTCTCAACCCAAAAACATCGCTCAGTGCCACGGTGCTGCAGTTGCAGCATCCCAAACCTACAAAAACTTAGATTTTTGCATGGAAAAACACCAAAAAAGCCGGGAAGAAAGGGATATTCACACGGTGTGAATAACCCCACGGTGAGGGGTGCTCTGCTAGTGCCTGCCTCAGTTTCCCCACCTGTAACATCCCCACAAGGCAAATCCTTGCTGGAGCGGGCACAGCTTCCCACCGTGTCCGCTCCTTCCCGGCGATGGATTTTGGGGGCCGGGTGGCCCCGGCCAAGGTGAGCCGGGGCAGGAAGGGGCGCCGCAGGATGCGGCAGCCCCCGGGTGATGCGGGGCCGGGAGGAAACCCGGCGGGTTTGTTCGGTGGAGGGCGAGGGAACCGAGATTATAAAAAGGCCCGCTAAGATCAGAAAGGCTGGCGAGCACAGTGCCCTATTGTGGAGCTGTCACACTTCCCTTTACTTTATTGCTTTTGTCCAACACCCCATTGTTCCACTTCCTTTTGTCCCCTATTCACAGCCCTGGCTTTTCATTACCCAGCCGGCCTTGTTGTTTTCATTTCTTTTGTTTGAAGTTCCTGAGAGGAAGGTTTTATTTTCAGCCGTTTGATTAATTCGCAGCTTGAGCCGGGCTTTGTTTGTTATGTAATTGCTGCCCCCAAGCCGGGCGGCCCAGCTCAGCCCTCCCCACCCCGTTTTGCACCCCCAAACTGGGTTTAGGGGCTCCTGATGGGGGTTTGGGAGGTGAGAGGGTGCTGGGTTTGGGGTGGCAGCCCCCAGGCAGGTGCTGTCCCCATGGCAGGGCAATCCCACAAGCCGATTCCCGGCAGCGTCCCGGGATAAAGCCCTTCCTTCACAGCCTCCTTTTCCCATTATTCCCACCTGAAAGGCCAGGACAATGCTTGTTCCCGTTCTTGCTGTGTGGTGTGAGGGTTGGTGGCCTGGGGAAGGCAAATCCCCATGGATGCCGCCAATCCTGGCGCTGGCTCTTGGATACCGCGCCTGGCACCCGGAGCGAGGGGTGGGACACGTTTTTTGGGGACAAACCCCATGGAATGCCAGGGCTTGGGGTCCCCTTGGGGTGTTACAGCCCACTCCCCATAAAACTCATCATCATTCCTGTGGTGCCCATCCGGCTAGGAAGGGGTTTGGCACCCATGGGGGTTTTGGTGGGATCAGGGAGAGCCATTCCCGGGGCCAGGCTTTGCCCTGGCAGGACCTTGGCTGGTGCCGTGCTGGGCATTCCCAGAGGAATGTTCTGGTCGCCAGTCCTAGTCCCAGGTCCATCCCATGCCTGGGAGCTGTTCTGGTGGCCGGTCCCATGTCCAACCCACACCAGGGATCCTGGAGGAGCCGTTCTGGTGCCATCCCAGGTCTCTCCCATGCCCAGGATTCCCAGAGGAACCATTCTGGTGGCCAGTCCCAGGTCCATCCCATGCCAGGCATTCCCAGAGGAGCCCGTTCTGGTGGCCGGTCCCAGTCCAAAGTCCATCCCATGCCTGGGAGCTGTTCTGGTGGCCAGTCCCAGGTCCATCCCATGCTGGGAATTCCCAGAGGAGCCGTTCTGGTGGCTGGTCCGAGTTCCAAGTCCATCCCATGCCCGGGAGCTGTTCTGGTGGCTGGTCCCAGGTCCATCCCATCCCAGGGATCCTGGAGGAGCCCGTTCTGGTGGCCGGTCCCAGGTCCATCCCATGCTGGGCATTCCCAGAGGAGCCGTTCTGGTGCCGTCCCAGCCATGGCTGGGCAGAGCCGGGATTTCCACTTCCCATCGGAGCGGGAATCCTGTCACCACTCCGATGGCTTTCTAGGCACGGCTCCTGGACAGTGAGAGGGACCTGGGGACCCCGGGATGCTGGCACAGGTCCCTGTCACCCTGAGCCTGGGCTTGCTGGACGTGGCATGAAGGTCCCCCCAGTTGTCCTCAGTCCCAATCCTTTAGGAATTTACTCCTCCATTCCAAGATTTCCCTGAGGACCGAGCCCCGAAACACCTGGAAAACCGGGAACAAGAGCTCAGCTCTGCCCATGGCAAACCCCAGGGGCAGCATGGGGTGCCCTGGTGTGGATCCAGGCTGGGAGAGGGGTGCCCATGGCCAGGGGTGGCCGTGGTGACGTCCCTGCTGTCCGCAGGATGTCCATGAGGAGCCCCGTGTCCCCACCCCCGGAGCTGGATGGAGCGGGCGCCATGGTGAACTGCGCCATCAAGACGGAGGAGAAGAAGGAGGGCGGCCCCGAGACCCCGCCGGGGGCTGCCCCCGGTGCCGAGCCCCGGCCCCACGAGCCCCCGGGGCCACTGGCCAGGGATGGCACCGACCCCCAGGCCCTGCCACAGGTGGGTGTGACAAAGGTGGTGATGTCCCCATCCCTGCTCCAGACCCTCCCATTCCATGGAAGAAGCAGTGGCTGCTCCCCCCAGGTGGTTTTTCCTCATCCCAAGGAATCAAAAGCGAAATCTGAGGCTCTCCCGAGGTTTTTTGGCTGCTCTGGGGTCATCCCTGGGGTTTGAGGGTGGTGTGGAGCCCCCCCGCTGCCCCCTCCGGGCGTTCCTCATCCCTTCAGGCTTCCTTTTCCATCGTCCTTGGGTTTTCCCTCTCCCTGACCTCTCCCTGCGCTGCCTTCAGAGGGGAAGGGAGCTCAGAGGGTCCAGGATTCAGAACCTGCCTGCATCCCACCAGATGGGGATATCCCATCCTGGGGGTGTCCCATCCTGGGGGTGTCCCTGGCGGTGCCAGCAGTGCCCAGTGACATCCTGTGTCCCGCAGGAATCCTGCTCTCCCTCCAGGGACATTCCCGAGCCCCGGCGCTCCGCCTTCGAGCCGGCTGGCAGCGGCCAGGAGAAGCTGGACTTCAACAGGAACCTGAAGGAAGGTGGGAAACGTTCCCAAGGGGCCTCTTGGGACCCTTTCCCTGCCCTTCAGGATTTTCCCAAAGCTGTGGGATGGACTGAGCCGTGGTGCAGAGCCTTGGGATGTGCTCACGTGGTTGTCCTCTTCTCCCTGTCCCTGTCCCTGTCCCTGTCCCTGTCCTGTCCCTGTCC
>NC_031795.1:5045893-5047577 GCF_001522545.3 Parus major | reverse complement strand
CCTGTCCCTGTCCTGTCCTGTCCCTGTCCCCCAGTGATGCCAACCATCGAGAAGCTGCTGTCCAGTGACTGGAAGGAGCGGCTGCTGGGCCGGAACACGGCTGAATCCAAGGAAGTGAAAGGTGGGATCCACCTCCACCAACCTCCCTCCTGCATCCCAGCTGGAAACACGGCCTTTCCCACCAAGGCAGGAGGGGACATCTCATTTCACAGAGATTTGTCACTTTTTAAATTGATTTTTTTTGGGGGGTGAGCATCTCTGCTGCCTCTAAGTGCGTGGGATTGGGGGGGTGAGTTCAGCACCTTTCCATTCCTCCCCAATCTGGCATTCCCTGGTCACTCAGAGGTGCAGGACTTCTCTGCTTGACATTCCCCACCCCAAAGATTTGGATCTCCCCAGGTCGAAGGAAACGGGAACCGCGCTCCTTAAATAAAATCACCACCACCCCACCTTGTGCTGCTGACCCTCTCCCCGCCTTCCCAACCCACTGACCCTCATCCGGGCGGGTTTTTCCCTCCCCCAGGAACCCAGGAGAGCCTGGCAGAGAAGGAGCTGCAGCTGCTGGTGATGATCAACCAGCTGTCCACGCTGCGGGACCAGCTGCTGACGGCGCACTCGGAGCAGAAGAACATGGCCACCATGCTCTTCGAGAAGCAGCAGCAGCAGATGGAGCTGGCCCGGCAGCAGCAGGAGCAGGTGGGGACCGTCCCTCCCTCTGGGGATCCCTTTGGGGGTGGCTTTGGGGTCCCCTTTTCCCTCCCCAAACCTTCCTGGGAATGGTTTCCCTTCCTCGGAGCTGGGACACCCAAGGGTGGATGGAGATGGGGATGGAGCTCTTTAATAAGAACAAACCAGCCCAGGTGAGCCTGTGCTCACCTTGAACATCAATTTTTCCTCTCCTGAGGGCAGGGGTGACACCGCTGTCACACCTGGGGTGGGGGTGGCAGCTCCCTCCCAGTCCTTGTGTCCCTCGAGGTGGCTCAGGGGCAGCTCAGCCCCTGCTCGTGCCCTTCCCACGGCCCTGGGGACGCCCTGCAGCCCCTTTTTGGTGCTTGTGGCCGGGTCCTGCCAGGTTGGTGGCCAGCCCGGCGCTGTCCTTGATGTCACCAACCGTCCCTGTCCCCTCCCCAGATCGCCAAGCAGCAGCAGCAGCTCATCCAGCAGCAGCACAAAATCAACCTCCTACAGCAGCAGATCCAGGTAAAGGCAGGGGACACCTCCCCTGGCCCCTTCCCCGTGTCCCCCTCCCCACGCAGGGTGACCGCAGCCTCCCCGTGTCCTGCTGTCCCCTGCCGGGGGTGACACTGTGGTGTGGCGCTGATCTGGTGTCCCTGTCCCCTCCAGCAGGTCAACATGCCCTACGTGATGATCCCCGCCTTCACCCCCGGCCACCAGCCCCTCCCGGTCACCCCCGAGTCCCAGCTGGCGCTGCCCATCCAGCCCATCCCCTGCAAACCAGGTGAGCTGGGTCCCCCTGGCACTGTCCCAGCCCTGCAGGGTGGCCTTGTCCCCCCAGCCGTGTCCCTGTTGTCCCCGACCGCTGTCCCTCTGCTCCCGCAGTGGATTACCCGGTGCAGCTCCTGCACAGCCCCCCTCCTCCCACGCTGAAGAGACCCGCGGGCCCGGGCCACCTCCAGATGCAGGTACAGCCCCCAAACCCTGGTACAGCCCCCAAACCCCCTCC
>NC_031795.1:5043976-5045723 GCF_001522545.3 Parus major | reverse complement strand
CAAACCCTGGTACAGCCCCAAAAAACCCCCTCCAAACCCTGGTACTGCCCCCAAACCCTTTTCAACCCCTGGCACAGCCCCAAACCCCCTCCAAACCCTGGGCTGGGTGTTTGGGGACAGCTCCTCACCCCCCATCCCTCCCTCCTCCCCAGGAGACCTCGCAGCCACTGAACCTGACGGCCAAACCCAAAGGCTCCGAGCTCCCCAGTGCCTCCAGTTCGCCCAGTTTGAAGATGAGCGGCTGCCAGTCGCTGCCGCCGGGCCACGGGGCCAGCAGGGAGCTGCAGAGCAGCCCGTCCAGCCTCCCTCTGGGTGCGTGCCCAGCTGCCCTTTTGGGGTTTTGGGGGGACACGTGACATCTCTGCTGCTCCCGGGTGCCGTGCCACCCCTTGGGGCACAGCTGTGGTGGTCAGGGTGGGGTCAGTGCTGGGAGTGGTCAGTGGGGTGACCGCTGGCATTGATGGGTGCCCATAGGGGTCAGTGAAGGGAGTGGTCAGTGGGGTGACTGCTGGCACTGATGGGTGCCCATAGTGGTCAGTGCTGGGAGTGGTCAGTGGGGTGACCGCTGGCATTGATGGGTGCCCATAGTGGTCAGTGCTCTGGGGGTCAGTGGGGTGACTGCTGGCACTGATGGGTACCTGTAGGGGTCAGTGCTGTGAGTGGTCAGTGAGGTGCCCATAGGGGTCAGTGCTCTGGGGGTCAGTGGGGTGACCGCTGGGTGGGTTCCCATAGTGGTCAGTGCTCTGGGGGTCAGTGAGGTGACCGCTGGCACTGATGGGTGCCCATAGTGGTCAGTGCTGTGAGTGGTCAGTGGGGTGACCGCTGGCATTGACGGGTGCCCACAGGGGTCAGTGCTCTGGGGGTCAGTGAGGTGACCGCTGGCACTGACGGGTGCCGTGTCCTGCCAGGATTCCTGGGAGAGGGCGATGCCATCACCAAAGCCATCCACGACGCGCGGCAGCTGCTGCACGGCCACGGTGCCGCCATGGAGGGGTCACTCAGCAGCCCCTACCGCAAGGTGAGGGTCACTCTGCGTGGTCACCGTCCCCTCGGCCACCCCAGTGCCACCAGCCACAGCCGTCCCCGGGCTGGGGCTGCTGAGTGACCCCGCTGTCCTGCAGGAGCACGTTGGGATCGATTCCTCCCCGGTGAAGGAGCGGATGGAGGAGACCCCTGGCCACCGGCTGGACGAGGCTCTGCTGAGCTGCGAGATGGACGGTGAGGATGACCGGGAGCGTGGTGGTGACCCCAGGTTTGCTCCGTTCTCCGGCTCCTGCCCTCACCCCAGGTGTTCCTCGCAGGCTCCCGGCACTTCCCGGAGTCCAGGAACAACAACCACATCAAGCGGCCCATGAACGCCTTCATGGTGTGGGCCAAGGACGAGAGGAGGAAGATCCTGCAGGCCTTCCCGGACATGCACAACTCCAGCATCAGCAAGATCCTGGGTGAGATCCCGGGACAGGATCCCCTCTGCATCCCCTTGAGGGATGGGAATGAGATCTTGGGATGGGGAATCTCCTCTGCATCCCTGGAGGGATGGGAATGAGATCCTGGGACAGGGAATCTCCTCTGCAACCCTGGAGGGATGGGAATGAGATCTTGGGACAGGGAATTCTCTCTGCATCCCCTGGAGGGATGGGAATGAGATCTTGGGATGGGGAATCTCCTCTGCATGCCCTGGAGGGATGGGAATGAGATTCTGGGACAGGGAATCCCCTCTGCATCCCTTGAGGGATGGGAATGAGAT
>NC_031795.1:5041204-5042891 GCF_001522545.3 Parus major | reverse complement strand
ACCTGGTGCCCATGGGGTTGGTTCCATGGGGTGAGGGCTCACCTGGTGACATTGGTGGGGGCTCACCTGGTGACATTGGTGGGGCTCACCTGGTGACACAGGTGGGCTTCACCTGGTGCCTATGGGGTTGGTTCCATGGGGTGAGGACCCACCTGGTACCCATGGGGTTGGTGCCCACCTGGTGACATGGGTGTTCACCCGGTGACATGAGTGGGGCCTTACCTGGTCATCATGGGGTGGGTGCCCACCTGGTGCCCATGGGGTTGGAGCCCATGGGACTGGTTCCATGGGGTGACGGCTCACCTGGTGACATGGGTGGGGCTCACCTGGTGACATGGGTTGGGGGCTCACCTGGTGCCCATGGGGTTGGTTCCATGTGGTGAGGGCTCACCTGGTGACACGGGGTGGGGTCTCACCTGGTTCCATGGGGTTGGTTCCCCCCTGCCCCCCCACAGAACATCCCCCACAGCTGTCCCTGTGACCCCTCGCTGCCCTCTCAGTGCCCGTCCCCCGTGTCCCACAGGCCACAGGGCAGCCAGGTGCCCCCCAGCTCCTCGGACGTGCTGTACCCGCGGCCGGTGGGCGTCCAGCTGCCCCCGCCCCTCCTGGAGCATTACCTGCCCCGCGGCGTGGACCCCACCATGCCCGTCATCGTCAACACCCGCAGCCTCAAGGACGGTGACACCGGGGACGACGGGCACTCGGTGGCCGAGGGGGACATGTACCGCTACAGCGAGGACGAGGACTCGGAGGGCGAGGACAAGAGTGACGGCGAGCTGGTGGTGCTGACGGACTGAGGGGGCACAGGGAGGGCGGAGGGGGTGGCAGGTGCCACCACCAGGAGGGCGCGGCATGTCCTGGCGGGATGGGACTGAGCCACGGGAGAGCTGCCCGCCTCCACAGGGGGGTCCCACGAGGGTGGGCACCTGGAATTTTGGGTGGCAAGGGCTGGCTTGGTCTTGCTTTGGTGGCGCGTGGAGCTGAGGCCACCGAGCCTGGAGATTTGGTGACGCGGCTGCTGCGCTGTCACCCCTGAGGGGATCTGGGGGTTCTCCCCAGAGCATCTCCCAGCCCTGCAGCACCTGTGGGTCCCAGAGAGCTTCACCTGCACTGCTGGGCATGGACTGGGGACACAGCTGGGGACACGGGATGGGGACACGGGGTGGGGACACGGGATGGGGACATGGGATGGGGACACGCTCGTCCCTCCTCTGTCCTGGTGTGACCTCCCTGCCGCGCTTCCCGCTCCATCTTTGGAGCCTGCCAGTGAATTCCCACAGAGCCAATTTTAGCTCCAGCCTGGCCCCGGCTCCGGCCAAGGGCTCCTCAGGGCCCTTTGTGCTCCCGACAGCTCTGGCCCACTTTGGGAACAAAGCGGGGGCTGTTCCTGCCCTGCCAGCCCCCGCTCCGGGGGGACATGCCCGGCTGTCCCCAGGCACCTGTCCCGGAAGCTCAGGCTCTACCTGAGCCCTGCAGGGTGAGAGAGAGGGAGGAATAATTTTGGGGGAAAAAGTGGAATTCTTAGAAAAAAATGACCTTTTATCTAGAAAGGGTCAGAAACCCTTCTGGGGGGGGTTGGAGTGAGGTGTGGCTGAGTATGAGGGGTGTCCAGGTGAGAGTTGGGGGTGTCCAGGTGAGAGTTGGGGGTGTCCAGGTGAGAGTTTTGGGGTGTCCAGGTGAGAGACTG
>NC_031795.1:5021104-5039347 GCF_001522545.3 Parus major | reverse complement strand
GGGGACACTGCTGTGGGGACACTTCTGGGGACACTGCCTTGGGGACACTGCCTTGGGAACACTGCCTTGGGGACACTGCAGTGGGGACACTGTTGGGGACACTGCCATGGGGACACTGCCATGGAGACATTGCCATGGGGACACTGCCATGGGGACACTGCTGGGGACGCTGCTGGGGACACTGCCTTGGGGACATTGCTGTGGGGACATTGCCGTGGGGACATTGCCGTGGGGACACTGCCTTGGGGACACTGCCTTGGGGACATTGCCATGGGGACACTGCTGGGGACACTGCTGTGGGGACAGTGCCATGGGAACACTGCTGGGGACACTGCTGGGGACACTGCCTTGGGGACACTGCTGGGGACACTGCAGTGGGGACATTGCCATGGGGACACTGCCGTGGGGACATCCTTTACGCCGGGGCCATCCCCCCTTCCCTCCTGCCGCTGTCAGTGCTTTATTTATTCCATTCCACCTCCCTGTGCCGGGCTGGGCTCCCTGCGGCAGGAGCGGGGTCCCTGGGGAGGGGTCCCAGCCCCAGGGACTGCAGAGGGACTGGAAGCAGAGGTGCCCCCTCCCCACAGCTGCAGCTCTTCCTCTCTCTCTTCCACTTATTTTTCTTTCTTTTTTTTTTTTTTGTTGTTGTTGTTGTTGTTTTGTTTTTTAAAGATTGTAAATATAGATAGAGCTTTATTTTGTTAATAAGACAACGAGTAACTTAACCTGTATATTTCACATCCCTGTTTACAATCGTTCCTCCCCCTGTCCCTTGGCACAATAAAAGTGACTTTTTGGAGCAGAGAGCAGGGCCTGGACTTCACCAGATCAGGAGCGAGGCTTGGATGGGGACATCTCCAGGCACAGAAGGGACAGGAGCACCCCCAGACCTCAGGACGAGGTTCCCCAGCTCCACCACCCCCGAATTCCAGCTACCAGCAGCTTTTATTTCCCACCAAAACAAACACGGACGGGCCAGCAGCCTTGGTTGTGGCTGGGGGAGGTCCCTGTGCCCAGAGAGGGGACAGTCACCTCGTCCCCGTGCCCAGAGAGGGGACAGCCACCTTGTCCCCGTGCCCAGAGAGGGGACAGCCACCTTGTCCCCGTGCCCAGAGAGGGGACAGCCACCTCGTCACCACAGCCAAGGCTCCAAGGCACAGCCACTGCCAGGAGCTGCCCGGGGCTCAGCAGGGCAGGGGCTGAAGCCGTGCCTGGTCCTGGAGCGGGGCAGCTCTGTGCCACCCCCTCCCGGGGATGGGGACACGGCCGTGGGAGGAGGACAGGGGTGGAGACAGGCAGGACAGACCCCCCTGCACCCCACCTGCACCTCCCGACCCTGGGGGAGAGGGCAAAGGCAGAGCTGAGAAGCCACTCGGGCAGCACAGGGGGGAAACCACCGAGCTAAGGGGGACGGTGGGACAGGCAGGGACAGTGGTGGGGACAGGCAGGGACAGCGGTGGGGACAGGCAGGGACAGCTGGGACTGGGCACAGCACGGGGGGCAGGCAGCCTGTGCCCACCCCACTGGTCCCAGACCCTCGTGGCATCTCCCACCCCTCGTGGCAAACGCTCCCGTGGCTGGGGCCAGCAGGGAGCCGGCACGGGGCTGGTTTGGGGGTGGCACCCTGGTGGCACCTGGCAGGGCAGGAGGGCACAGAGGGCGTAGCAAAGGGGTGGCCAAGGTGAGCGGGCGGCTCTGGGGGCTCCCGAGCAGACGGGGTGACCTCGTGTCCCTCCTTGGGGACAGCGGGCAGTGCCAGGCCAGCAGCGCCAGCAGGGCACCGACCTGCCGGGCACCGGGGCCGAGCTGGGCTCAGCCTTAAGGCGATGGTGAGGCTTCCTTGCGTGGGCTGGGGCCTCGCCGGGGCCGTGGTCCTCTCCAGCATCTCATGGTCCAGTCTCGGGGGTGTCCAGGCTCTCCTGGAAGCGGTGGCAGCCGGGGCAGAGCTCCTCTTGTCCCCCGTGCCACCGGCAGGACTGGCCCTGGACCCCGGCTGGGCTGGGCAAGGGGCGAGGGGGGTGCGAGGACATGGCCAGGACAGAGCTCGGGGTGGTGGCACCTATTTGGGGACCTGCAGGGCTGTGACCACCGGCTTCATCTTGAAGTACTGTTTAAACCTTAGCTTTGCATATCTGCCGAGAGAGAAGGGACAGCTCTGAGCCACTCGTGTCCGTGTCCCCAGGGACCAGCGGGATCCTCCTCAGGGACCACCAGGATCCTCCTCAGGGACCACCGGGATCCTCCTCAGGGACCACCGGGATCCTCCTCAGGGACCACCAGGATCCTCCTCAGGGACTGCTGGGATCTTCCCCAGGATCATTGGGATCCTCCTCAGGGACTGCCAGGACCCTCCAGGGATCATTGGGATCCTCCCCAGGGATCATTGGAATCTTCCCCAGGATCCTCCTCAGGGACCACTGGAATCCTCCCCAGGATCCTCCAGNCCTCCAGGGATCATTGGGATCCTCCCCAGGGATCATTGGAATCTTCCCCAGGATCCTCCTCAGGGACCACTGGAATCCTCCCCAGGATCCTCCAGGGATCATTGGGATCCTCCCCAGGGATCACTGGGATCCTCCCCAGGGACCATTGGGATCTTCTCCAGGATCCTCCAGGGATCATCGGGATCCTCCCCAGGATCCTCCCCAGAGATCATTGGGATCCTCCCCAGGGACCTCCAGGGATCATTGGGATCCTCCCCAGGGATCATTGGGATCCTCCCCAGGGATCATCGGGATCCTCCCCAGGATCCTCCCCAGGGACCATTGGGATCCTCCCCAGGGACCATTGGGATCTTCTCCAGGATCCTCCAGGGACCATTGGGATCCTCCCCAGGGATCATCAGGATCCTCGCCAGCGACCATTGGGATCTTCCCTGGGATCCTCCTGAGGGACTGCCAGGATCCTCCAGGGACCATTGGGATCCTCCCCAGGGATCATTGGGATCCTCCTGCTCCACTCATTTCCCCCTGCGAGCAGCCGAGGTGGACTCACCTTAAGAAATTAAAGTCTATGGTTGAGTATTTATCCTGGATCAGGCCCCAGCAGGCCCAGAGGAAATGGGACGCCTGCAAGGGGCAGAACAAGGATCAGGGAACGGCCAGGAACACTCGAGCCTCTCCTGGCTGGGGCCTGGAATTCCCAGGGCCATGACAAGGACGGGACATGGAGTGGAGCTGGCCCACATTGGGATTTTTGTGCCCTCCAGAGGTTAGGACTGGCTCACATTGGGATTTCTGTGCCCTGCAGATGTTGAGACTGGCTCACATTGGGATTTCTGTGCCCTCCAGAGGCTGGGACTGGCTCACATTGGGATTTCTGTGCCCTCCAGAGGTTGGGACTGGCCCACATTGGGATTTCCGTGCCCTCCAGAGGCTGCTCCTGGCTGGAGCGAGGATGGCAGCAGGGAGAAGGCTGAACGTGGGCTCCCACCCCCTGCACTGCCCTCCCGGCAGCTCCAGCCAGGAAAAACAGAGGGTATTTCACCTGAAATTTCCAGAAATCTGGCTGGGGCCAGCCCTGGCAGCTGGCAAAGAGGATTTCCTCACGCCCAGCCGTGGCTGAAGGGCTGCCCAAGGCCGCGGCTGTCGGACACGTGCTGTCCCCAGCGCTGCCCTGTGACCTTGCCCAGGGGCTCAGCCCCCCTGAGGCGCTGCCAGGCCCCTGGGACAGCCTGTCCCCAATGTCCCCAAGCCCCCAGGCTGGCACCAGCAGCCCCATCCTTGCCAGCTCAGCTGGAAGCCCAAGAGCAGAGACAAACTCATCCCCTGGGTCGTGTTTTCAGCCCCGGAGCCAGGCCGGCTCCTTCCGCCTCCGCCACTCACCAAGGAGAACTTGTTCACTTGCACGTAGAGAGTTTCCAGCTCCTCCTCGGACACCTGGGTGTCACCTGGGTGCCCCTGGGTGTCACCTGGGTGCCCCTGGGTGAGCTCCTTGTAGGCCTGCAGGTAGGAGCGCAGCCACTGCAGCTGCGTCTCCTTGCTGGGGTAGAGGCCATAATCCACCTCCTTCACACCTGGGGGGTCAGGGGGACACGGGGGGGACATGGAGGGGACAGGGAGGGGTTGGAATCTCCACGGCAGAGCGAGGAGAGCACAACCCCAGCCAGGCACAAAGCCCAGCCAGCCTCGGAGCCAGGAACGGCAGCCCAGGTGCCCAAAGAGCGGCAGAGACCCTGCTCTGACCACGGGCAGCCTCATTTCCTGCTGGGATTTGGGGTGTGGGATGGGGAGACCCCAATTCCCATCATGGGATTGGGGATTCAACTCCCTCTTCCATCCTCAGGGATCAGGAGAACCCAGGACAGGGAATTTCCCATTTCCCACCCCGGGACTGGGAATGGAACACCCTCCTCCACTCCCAGGGATGAAAAAACCCCATTTCCCACCCCAGGACTGGGGATTTAACTCCCTCCTCCATCCCAGAGATGTGAAAAGCCCATTTCCCACCCCAGGACTGGGGATAAAACTCCCTCCTCCACTCCCAGGGATAGGGACACCCCAAGACCGCCTCATTTTCCACCACGGGACTGGGGATACAATTCCATCTTCCATCCCCAGGGTCAGCCCCATTTCCCACCTGGGACCAGGAATAAAACTCCCTCCTCCACCCCAGGGGTAAAGAGACCCCATTTCCCACCTGGGACAGGGAATAAAACTCCCTCCTCCACCCCCAGTAGCAGGGACACCCCATTTCCCACCACGGGAGTGGGGATCCAGCTCCCTCCTCCACCCCCAGGGATGGGGCCACCCCAGGCCAGGGATGGGGGGCACTTTTGGCGTCTCCCAGCTCATCCCAACCTGCGAACTCATTGAAATGGTTCCCGATGTCGAAGGCCTGGTAGTTGTAGCCCGTGTACTCGTAGTCGATGAAGCGAACGTGCTCTGCGCGGGCAAGAGCGGCGGCCGTGAGGGGAGGGGTGGGGGGACAGAGGTGACACCCCTCGGGGGGTGGCCCAGGGACACCCCCGGGCTCACAGACCTCGTGTCCGGTCGTAGATGATGTTCTTGCACAGGAGGTCGTTGTGGCACAGCACCACGGGCGAGCCCAGCTGCGGCAGCGTCTCCTCCATCCAGGCCAGCTCCTGCTCCAGCGCCTCCGGGCTGGGCACGTCCTGCGGGAGGCTGCCCGAAGGGACAGGAGGGACAGGGTGACATCGCTGCTGCTCTGGGGGAGCCTCCCTGGGGCTCGGGGGTGGCGTTTCCCTGGCTCACAGAGCTTCCCTGGGGGCTCAGGGGCAGAATTTCCCCAGCTTCCAGCACCTCTCTGGGGCTCGGGGGCAGAACTGAGTTTCCCTGGGGGCTCAGAGGAAAAATTGAGCTTCCCTGGGGCCTCAGGGGCAGAATTTCCCCAGTTTCCAGCACTTCCCAGGGGGCTCAGGGGCAGAATTGAGCTGTCCTGGGGGCTCAGGGGCAGAATTGAGCTTCCTCTGCTTCCAGCACTTTCCTGGGGGCTCAGGGGCAGAATTTCCCCAGCTTCCAGCACTTTCCTGGGGGTTCAGGGGCAAAGTTGAGCTTCCTCTGCTTCCAGCACTTCTCTGGGGCTCAGGGGTAGAATTTCCCCAGCTTCCAGCACTTCCCTGGGGGTTCGGGGACAGCGTTTCCCTCTCATGCCCCACAAACCACCCCATTAATGACACAAAGCGGGGGTAACGAGGCTGGTTTTTGGGGAGGGGGCCAGGTTTGGTACCCAGGCAGACACCACAGCTCGCCCTCAGCGCGTCCCTTGTCCCCAAAACCCACCCGGCCCACGCCCCAAATCCACCCAGGCTCGCTCCCCGAGCACCCGGCAAAGCCCCGGGGTGTTTTGGACTCAGGCGGGGCCTCCCGGTAAGCTCAGGAGTGCGGCTTCCAAGAAGAGAGCTCGTTAATGATTGCCTAATTGGCTGCGCTGAAGGCGCAGGGTGGGTAAAGTCTGCCCGCGGCTGAGAAAAGCCCGGCCGGCTCCTGGCGCGGGTTAATGATTGCCCTGCCTGCGGTTCGTTCACCTCCTCCGCCTCTTGGGGCTGCCCGAATCCTTCCCAGACACCCCAACACTCACCCAGACGCCCCAAAAAATGGTTGGGAGTGGGGGCTGGGTGTTCCGATCTAGGCTGGGTTTCTAGGATTCATCGTCAGCTCAGCAGGGCTTGAGCTCGGGCTTATTCTGGGTTTAAATTCCCGGGAGGAGGAGGAGGAGGATTGTTACAGCAGTGGGAGGCTGCGGCTCTGGGTGGATCCTGCACAGACACATCCCAGAGCTCCAAAAGAGCTGAAATCCTCCCCAAAACTGGCGGCAGGAAAGGGCTGGAGCTGTTCCCGGGGCTGCGGGAGGGATCCAGCCCCAAACCCGCAGAGGGAATCTGGGAATCTTTACCTGGGAACCTTTACCTGGGAACCAGGGCTCTGCCCCCTGCTCCCGAGGCAGAGCCTGGCTCTGGGGGATCCCTCTGCCTTTACCTGGCGTTGGATACCTTTGGGCTGAGCTCTGTCTTCACCAGGCTGAGGTATTTGTGCAGCTTCTGCCACAGGATGGGCCTGGGGAGGCTCCCGTTGGCGTGGATGGCGTGGACTCGGGCCATCTCCCGGGCCACCAGCCTGGCACGGAGCGTAGGAGAGGGGTGAGAGGTGATCCCAAATCCTCGAAATCCCTCCTCCCTCCCCCCCATAAAGAGCTTTGGGGTGTCTTCAGAGGGATTCCCTGAAAGTCCTGCAGGGTTAGCACAGCTGACCCCTCATTCTGCGTCAGGGATCAGCCTCTGAGGCATTTCAGAGTCCACATTTCCAGGGCAAATTCAGGCCAAAACTCAGCTTCCCGTGACATTCCAGCTTCCCAGAAAACCTTTATTCCAGGTTCCCAGGAAACCTCTCTTCACCAGAACCTGACGCTTTAGAAATGCTCCCATTTGACCCATTTATCCCCCACCACCCCCCAGGGCTGAGCACACCAGCGACCCCCACCCCGGGCAGTGAGGGGAGAGCTGGAAACACGGAGCAAATCCCCAGACAACCGGGAATTTTCTCGAGCTGCTTTTCCCTGGAAAACCCCCAACTCCCCCCACGGGAGGCGCCGCACACCTGAAGATGCGAGGATCCCGCACATGGTCGGGCCCCAGCGCGATTCCCGGCAGGAATTGGTAGCAGAGCCCGTTCTGGAAGGCGCAGTAGAGGTCGGGGGCGCAGCCGTGGGCACGCAGCACCTGGAAATTCCTCAGCTCCGTCTCCCTGTCCACCAGCAGCTCCGTTTTCCTGCCGTACACGCGCACCAGCAGCGCGTCAGCCATGCCCTCATCCGTGTAGCAGGCCACCAGCTTGTTGGTGATGCCGTCAGTGAAGAGCTGCATGGGGATAAACACGGCGGAGGTGACACCTGGATAACCAGGGGAACCCCCTGCCCTCTTCCCAGAGGTGGGAAAACCTCGTGGCGATGGTAAGAATGAGGAGAAGGAGTGAGGCAACGCTGGCGGGAGAGCTCCTGGTGGGGTTTGAAAGGGCTCGAGGTGGTGGTTTGGGTGGGAATCCTACGGTTTTACACCGGAGCTCAGGGATGGTTCAGGGATAGCTCAGTGATAGCTCAGTGATAGCTCAGGGATAGCTCAGGGATAGCTCAGGAACATCTCAGGAATAACTCAGGGATAACTCAGGAATATCTCAAGGATATCTCAGGGGTAGCTCAGGGATGGTTCAGGGATATCTCAGTGATATCTCAGGGATATTTCAGGGATATCTCAGGAATATCTCAAGGATAGCTCAAGGATAGCTCAGGGATAGCTCAGGGATAGCTCAGGGATAGCTCAGGGATAGCTCAGGGATAGCTCAGGAACATCTCAGGAATAACTCAGGGAAATCTCAGGAACAGCTCAGGAACAGCTCAGGAACATCTCAGGGATATCTCAGGGATATCTCAGGGATATCTCAGGAATATCTCAAGGATAGCTCAGGGAAATCTCAGGGAAATCTCAGGGATAGCTCAGGAACAGCTCAGGAATATCTCAGGGATATCTCAGGGACAGCTCAGGAACAACTCGCTTGGCACGGGAGCTGCCCTGGGAATCGCTCCCGGGGGAAAAAAAAATAAAAAAATCAGGGTGAATTGGCACGAAAATTAAAAAAAAAAATATTAACAATTAAAATAAATAAATAAGTAAACCGCCCAACGAGGCTTGAAAACAAACCCGGAGCAAACACCACCGCCCCATCCCCTCCTCCGACCCTCCCCGCGGACCGGGGCGCTGATAGGCGGGGACGTCGCTGCTGGGGACATCTCGTGTCACCGCTCTGATGGCTCCTCGCAGATGGAAAGGGAGTTTTGTTCTCCCGGCGCTCCGCCTTGGCCGCCTGCCCGCGCACATGCCGGGGCTGCTGCCGCCCGCGCCGGGCCCCGCGCCCCATCCCGCCGGCATTTCGGGCACCTCCGCGGCCTCCAGGGGGTTTAGGGATGTGTCACCCCACGGGAAAGCCCTGTCCCGTTGTCCCTGCAGTGCTGCGGCTCCCCCTGGGAAGGGTTCCTTCATCCCGCCGGGATTTTGGGCACCTCCAGCGTACTGAGAGGGTTTGGGGCTGTCACCCCACAGAAGATCACCCCCGTTGTCCCCCGTGCCAGCTCCAAGAGGGGCGCTCCGAGGTGCTGCGGCTCCTCCTTCATCCCTGTGGGATCGGGGAGCCGGAGCAGGAGGGGGGAGAGGGAGGAGGGGGGAGAGGGGCTCCTGCTCCAGCAGCCGTGGAGCTCAGGGATGGGACGGATAATTTTAGACATCCCACTCAGCAACCCACGCTCCCCTATAGGGCTCCTATATATAGGGCTCCTGGAGCAGCCTCCCGAGGGAGACTCCAGGCGTGGGAATGATACCCCCCGAGTCAGACGGGGTTGACACCCCCATTCCACAGCTGGATTTGGGGCGAGCAGCTGCCCCATCCTCATGGCTGCAGCCCCTCAGCTGCAGCTGAACCTTCTCAAGCTGCTTTTCCCCGAGCTGATAATCTGGGTTTCACCACGGGGCTCAGCTCCCTCCTCCTCTTGTCCTGCCAGGCCCCAGAGGAAACTGAGGCAGCAGAGCTGTCACACCCTGTCCATGCAGGTGCCACCGTCGGCCACACACGGCTCGGCCGCAGGTGAGCGGCTCCACACGGAGCGAAATCCTGGTGTTCTGCTTTGTTTCGCTGCCCCACAGCCCGGGCAGCCCTTTCCAGCAGGTTTAACGGGATTACTGAGCCTGATCCCCCCCTGAATTCCAGGCCGCCAACTTCGGAGACGCGCACGTGGCTGCTCGGTGGCCTGCAGGGACTCGCTGGGTTCGGGGGTGGCAGCTCCGCTGGCTCCCAAGGATCGGCTGTGGCTGCCTGGGGGATTCCCGGTGCTGTTCCCTGTGGATCCAGGCTGCAGCCACCCCAAATCCTTCCCTCCTGCAGCCGGAGGACGGCAGGGACATAGGGAAGGAGTGACACCCCCCGAACTTTGCAGGGATTAAAGGC
The DNA here is from genome assembly GCF_001522545.3 of Parus major. Lineage (NCBI taxonomy): Eukaryota > Metazoa > Chordata > Aves > Passeriformes > Paridae > Parus > Parus major. Next base: position 5,029,898 of record NC_031795.1, on the reverse strand, counting down.
AAAGCGAGACCTGCGCCGAAGCGCTGGGGTGAAGCAGCAAAATCCAACTCCTGGTGCTGCACCTGCCGGGAGAATCCCTCAGCATTCCCAAAACGCCCCCGCGCTCGCTGCCTCGGCACCCCCGGCCCGCGGCTGGGCTCCAGCCGGGCAACCTGGTGCCAAATCCGGGCTAAAAACATCCAACCCAACATCGGCTCCGCTGCTGTTCTTATCTCCGGCTGAGGGGTGGATGGAGGAGTTTGTGCTTCCCCGGGAGCGTGGGTGGCTCCGCGGCACGGACATCCCTGGAGATGAGGAGCAGGAGCCCCGGGAAGCGGGCACAACCTGGATCGCAGGAGCAGCCAGACCCTTCTTGCCGTGCTCCTGAGCTCCGGGAGATTTTCCTGTGCCACCGGCACAGCCTGGTACAGCCCCCGCGGGGCGCTGGCGGCGGGGCAGCGCTCCGGGGCACCGGGAGAGGGAATGGGATCGTTAATGGGAACCAGCTCAGGCTCCCGGCCCGCTCCTTCCCATCCCGAGCGGCTCCTGCGAGGGGAAACGCGGGAGGAGGGAAAGCAGCCGAGGGAAACGCAACGGGAGGGTTTTCCCTCAACTCCTAAGTGGGTTTTTTTTTTTCATTTTTTTTTTCATTTTAATTAAAAACACACGCACGCACACCCGAGCTGCTGTTGAACACTGACCCCTGCGGAGCCTGGATACCACAGAGCGGGGTCCCTGCACAACCACCGAGCTCCGAGAGCAGAGCGAGACATTTCCTGCCCCTGCAAACTCCAACTCCCAGCTTCCTGCCCGTTGCCATCTGCCCTTTTCAGATGGCTTTTCCTGCAGCTTCTTGTATTTCATTACGCTCGGCTATTAATACATTTTTAATGACGGGAAGCGTGTGCCCTCGGAGGGGACGCTCGCTCACGTGCAGGCATTTAAGGGCACTCGGTGCCAGCCCCTCCGCGCTCCGGTGCCCAGCGCCAGGGCACGGCCGAGGGCACCAGCCAGTGTCACCCCAGACCCGGCCGGAGGGGGAGAGGGATTCCCAAAGCCCTGGCAGCTCCGCACAGCCGAGCTCTGCCCCGTGCCCGGACCCCGGAACCGGTGCCCGGCTCCCACTGGGGCTCAGCCCGGGGAAGGTGGGAGGCGACAAATATCCCACAGGAGAGCGGCCACCCCTGCGGGCACCTCGGCAGCCACCCTGGGGACACTTTTGTACCCACAGCCACCGCTCGGTGACCACCCCAGGGGTCCCTAAACCTCGTTGGGGGGGTGTGCGATGGGGGGTCGCATCTGATGGACCCTCGGTAACATTCTGAGAGCAGAGGGGAGAGCCAGGAGTGGGGGTACACAGTGCCACATCCTCTGGAGCAGGTCCTAGAGCCCCCCATGGTGAACCCCACAGCCTCCTAGGATGGACCCCCCAAGCTGAGCCCCACAACTCCTCTGGGGCAGACCCCATAGCCCCCCAGGCTAAGCCCCGCAGCCCCCCTTGAGCTGACCCCACACCCCGCCGGGGTGAGCACCGCAGCCCCCACAGCCAGACCCCGTAACCCCAAAACCCCACCCCAGCCGGGCTCTGCAGCCCCACCGGGCGATCCCCGCGGGGGAGCGGCTGCCGGTTCTCCCGGTGCCGGCGCGGGGTCCCCCCCGTACCTTGGTCTTCACCGTGGCCGGCTCCCAGGCGGGTCTCAGCTGCCGCACGATCCGCAGCGCCCCGGGCAGCACGTCCCCCTCGTCCACCGCAATGCCGAGGTGTGGCACGGCGGGGGTCCCGCCGCCGCCCCCCCGCTCCGGCCGCGGGCAGTCGGGGCAGCGGGCGGGCGGTGCGGCCATGGCCAGCTCCGCGCTGCCGGAGCCGCGGCCCATGTGCCGGGGGCTGCGCGGGGCCGGCGGCCGCGGGGAGGAGCCGCCGCCGTTGGGAAGCCATGAGTCACCGGCCCGCCTCCCGCCCGCCTCCCCGGCAGCGCCGGCAGCGCCCGCACCGGCACCGGGGGCAGGGACCCGCATCCCACCGGCACCGGCACCGGGGGCAGGGACCCGCATCCCACCGGCACCGGCACCGGGGGAAGGGACCCGCATCCCACCGGCACCGGGGGCAGGGACCCGCATCCCACCGGCACCGGCACCGGGGGAAGGGACCCGCATCCCACCGGCACCGGCATCCCGGGGAAGGGGATCTACATCCTACCGGGACCGACCTTCCAGACCGGTGATCCGCATCCTGCCGGCACCGGCACCGCGTGCAGGGGATCCGCATCCCACCGGGACTGGCATCGCTCTCAGGGCGGGACGAGCACCCCGCGCGCACCGAGACCCGCACCGGGACCCCAGGCTGCCGGCGCCAGACTGGGATCGCATCCTGGGCAGTGGGTCCGCACCGGGATGGGGCATTCCATCCACCCCCGACCGGCACCGGCATCCCGGGCAAGGGAGCCCCGCCCGACCGGCACCGGGACCCGGCTCTGCCGCACCGGCTGTCGGTGCCTCCCCCACCCATTCCCGGAGCCCCTCAGCCACTCCCGAGCAGCCGCCCCGCACCGAGATCCCCTCTCCGCACCTGCTGCCGGTGCCTCCTGCCCGGATACCTTCCCCATCCATTCCTGGAAGCACAAAGCCATCCCAGAGGATCCGCAGCGGGACCGGGAGCGCCCCCGCCGCACCTGCAGCTGGTGTCCTGTACCCCAATGTCCGTCCATCCATCCATCCATCCATCCATCCATCCATCCATCCATCCCTCCCTCCCTCCCTCCCTCCCGCCATCCCGGGGGGCTCCTCGCAGCCCCCACTCCCTCCCTTTGGGGTTAAAAAAGATGAGGATGCCACGCACGGGATGAGCTCCAGCTCCCAGGGCTCCAGGCAGGATGGATCCCCCCGGGATAACTTCTCCCATCGCACCCTCCGGGCACCGGCTTCCATAGGGATTCACAGCTGGGTTGGGAAGAGGTTTCGGGGGTGAAGACAGAGCGGGATTTTCCCGCTGGCAGAGCCCCCGGAGGCGGCTTCATTATCAGAGGAAATTACAGCGTCACACGGCCGGCAGAGGAGAATGCCCCCTCCAAAGTTCCTGAAATCAGCCCAATGGACCATGGAGACCTGGGGAAAAATCATTTAAGGAAGGGGAGGCGGAGGGGGACAAAAACCCCGCCGGGCAGTTTCCCGTGTTTCTAAAAATAGCGCCAGCCCTGTCAGTGTTAATAGGACGGGCATAATTGCTGTCGCGCTTTGCAGGGCTGAGCGTGGCCTAATTGCTCGGCCGGAACGATCTAATCCGGGCTAGCGGAGCCCCGCAGGCAGGGCCGCCGCATCCAGCGGGAAATTGCCCCTGGAGCAGGCGATTAGAGGTGTTAATAGGCCGGCTTAAGGGGCCCGGCAGTGGCACCGGGAGGTTTTTAACTCAGAATTGGAATAGAACCGACCCCAGGAAAAGAAACATCCCGGTTTAGGCCAGGCTGAGCGTTTTCCAGCCGAGGGATGTGGCAGAAGGAGCGGTGGGGGCTGAAGTCACCTTGACGTTCATCGAGTCCTCCCTAGACCTGAGCCTTGGCTGTGGAGAGCAGAACAGAGGAGGGTTAGAAATTTCCAAGCTGGATTTCTCTCCGGTAGGAAGGGGAGACTCTCTCCGAGCATCTCTGCCCATCCAGGTTGTGGATGTAGCTTCAGCCCTGAGTTCAGCAGATTCCCTCTTTCCTGATGGTCCCATCCCTCCCTGCCGCTGCTTCCCAGCTCCCGGGGTTTCCTGTGCTGATGAGCGGCTCAGGAAATGCTGGATGAGGGGAGATATTCGTCCCTTCCCTCCACCCCTGGGCCCTGAAGAGCCACTGCCACCACCCCGGCGTCGGAGGTGACAGAAAAAGCCACAGTGCAGACACAGGAGCCTGAATTTCCCATCCGGGGCGCCCCCGGGGTTGGGCAGCCCAGCACGAGGAGCTTCAAACGCTCCACGGCTGCGGAGAAGCTCCCAGGAGGGGACAAACATCCGCCCCAGCCGCATCCTCCCCGCTCTGGGGCTGCCGTGGGGCAGGGCCGGGATGAGGATCCGGGCTGGGAACAGGGCTGGGATGAGGATCCGGGCTGGGAACGGGGCTGGGATGAGGATCCGGGCTGGGAACAGGGCAGGGATGAGGATCCAGGCTGGGAACTGGCCAGGATGAGGATCCAGGCTGGGAACAGGGCTGGGATGAGGATCCGGGCTGGGAACAGGGCTGGGATGAGGATCCGGGCTGGAGGAAGGGCTGGGAGCTGTGGGGAGGTGCTGGAAGGGTCACACAGCAGCCGCTGGCTCAGTGCTGGCTGCAGCATCCCCTCCCCAAATTTCCCTGAAGCCAAGAGGGAATTTGGCAGCTCTGGGGTTCATCAGCGCTGGGAATGGGTCCCTGCTGGCTGCTCTTCCATGGTGAGATCCTCGTTCGCTCCAGGCTCTGCCCCAGGAGCAGCTTTCCCCGAGGAGTGTGGCGCTCCCAGTCACCCGAACTGGTCAAACTGGAGGCAGGACCGTGTTCCCTCGGCGTTGGGGAGCGCTCAGATCCGCGGTGCAGGGCTGGAACTGGGAATGGCCCCCGGCACAGGGGCATCTCCATGTCCAGGGCAGAGAAAAACCTCTGCTTTTCCTTGAAAACAGGTCCTGGGACAGGAGCCACCGTCCTGTGCGACCCGCAGGCACTGTCCCCTCCCCGGAGTGCCGCGGCAGAGGTGATGCACTGTCCCCAGGGGGACACCCAGGGCTCCTGGCACTGTCCCATCTGCAGGAAGAGCTTTGCAGAGCCCTTGATTTGCCCGCAGGAGCTGCGGTGGCAGGAGCTGGGAGGGCGCTGCACCCTGATGGGCTGGAAGGACCCAAACCAAGCGGTGGCTCCTGGCACAGGGACATTTGTGGCCCAGTTCCCTCAATAAAAGCGTCTGATCCCCGCACTCAGCCTCCTGTTGCTTTAAATTGTTTAATATCAAATTCATGAAGAGGGGCGGGGCTAAAACTATCATTAAACACGGATTATTTCCCCCCGCGATTTAGGAACGGGCACGAACAGCCACGGACCATCCCTCAACCGCCGCGTGCTGCTCCTGGCCTTGCACATCATCCCAAAAGCGCCCGGAGGGGCCGCTCCGGCCGCAGGATCCCGCTGGGATTCCCAGCCCCGCTCCAGGCTCAGCTCTCGGCAGCAGGAGAAGCTCCCGGGAAGCAGCGCGGGGGTTTGGGAGTGGGAGCGGGCGAGGTTTGGGAGCCGCTGCAGTGACAGAGAGGAGGTGGCAGAGCTGGGAGAGAGTTGCTGTTCTCTCGCTGCTTCCCGGGGCTCCGGCAGCTCCTCGGGGCTGGTTCTCCACCCCCGGATCCCCCCCGGGTCCCCCCCGGTCCCCCCGGGCCCTCAGCGGGCGCTGGCGAAGCCGATGCGGTTGTGGCGCCGGTCGAATTTGGTGTAGTAGTGACCGATGAAGGTGGCGCCCAGGATCCAGAGGGGACCGGCCGGAGGGGGAATGTCCAGCCCGGAGAAAGCCACCACGCACACGTCCTCCCCGTACTGGGATTGCTGCCAGGAGGAGAGCCGCGGGGTGATGGAGGAGGATCCCGGTGTCACCGGGCTCCAGCTCCACACCCGCCGCGTTCCTTCCTGGGGAATCACGGAATATCCTGACCGAGGATCACCGGAACCGGCTCCTTTCCCTGCGCAGACCGCCCCAAAAACCCCACCCTGTGCCTGGGGGTGTTGTCCAAACCCTCTGTGAACTCTTGGCTCGCACTGTCCACCCACCTTCGGGGTGCAAAGCCTTTCCCGATATCCAAATTCCAGCAAAAACCATCCCTGCCTGTCCCTGCTCACCCAAATCCCCCCCAGACCACCCCAGGAAGCAGGGACAGCTCGGCCTGTCTCACCTGGACACCTCCACCCAACAAAAGGGTTTGAGGGGAAAACAAGGAGCGTCATTTTGGGGCAGATTCTGGCTGATTTGGGGGATGCAGGGCACTCACCCGCAGGACGTAGGCTGGGCCGCTGAGGCCGTAAACCTTCCCTCCCAGGTGGAAGGAGATGTTGGGCAGCTGAGGCACCTGCTCGCAGTCCACCACGTACTGCAGGGGCAGGGGACAGCGCTGGGACGGGGCCAGGCGGCCCGTGGGGACACGGGGCGGGGCTGGCGGTCACTCACCTCTCCCTCGGCCACCTCGGTGGCCCCGATGGCTTTCATGAGCACGGACACGGGGCCGGCGGGGCCGGTGATGTAGGAGGCCCCCGTGTCCACGGCCACCGAGCAGCCTTCCCTGCAGAACAGGATCTCGGCTCCTACGGACACCCTGGAGCGGGAGGGAGGGTCCTGAGTGTCCCCTGGTGTCACCAGGAGTGTCACAACCATCCCAAGTGTCCTCTGGTGTCACCGGGAGTGTCACAACCATCCTGAGTGTCCCCTGGTGTCACCAGGAGTGTCACAACCATCCCGAGTGTCCCCTGGTGTCACTGGGAATGTCACATCCATCCCAAGTGTCCTCTGGTGTCACCGGGAGTGTCACAACCATCCCGAGTGTCCCCTAGTGTCCCCTGGTGACACCGGGAGTGTGACATCCATCCCAAGTGTCCCCTGGTGTCACCAGGAATGTCACATCCATCCTGAGTGTCCCCTGGTGTCACCGGGAGTGTCACAACCATCCCGAGTGTCCCCTGGTGTCACCGGGAATGTCACATCCATCCTGAGTGTCTCCTGGTGTCACCAGGACTGTCACATCCATCCCGAGTGTCCCCTGGTGTCACCAGGACTGTCACATCCATCCCGAGTGTCCCCTGGTGTCACCGGGAGTGTCACATCCATCCCCAGCCGGGCGTGTGCTGCTCCCGGCTTTTCCAATCTGGGATTTAAACTCCATCATGTGCAGGGTTTATTTTTTTGGGGATTTTTTTGGGGTTAAACAAAGCGGGATTGTTCCAGCGCCTCCCGCGGGACTGACGGGGGTGAGACTCATCCAACTGCAGCTCCCAAGTGGAATATCAGCCCACGGTGCCACCCCCTCTGCATTCCCAGCTGCTCTTCGCTGAGCCGGGAGAAGCTGGAGGAGCCCACCCCGCTCCTCCCCAGATGGGGGCAAAGCATCCGGCAGCAACGCCGAGGGAAAACATCCCTGAAATCCCTGAAATCCCTGAAATCCCCGAAATCCCTGAAATCCCTGAAATCCCACCCCCACAGAGCCGCGGGGTGCAGCCAGCGCTGGGCTAATGTTGGATTTGATGGCCCCAAAGGCTTTTCCCACCTAAATAAGGCGGTGGTTTGTGGTTGCCATCCCCGGGCTCTCCCCGGCCTCACCCCTTCATGCTGATCTGCCAGAAGCCGCTCCTGCTGACGTTCAGGTAGTGGAAGTCGCCGGTGTAATAGGCGGGGTCGCTGCCTCCCAGGATGATTTCCCCTCCGGGTTTCAGGGGAGAATTCCTGGCGTGCCAAACACAGCGGGAGCGATTCCTCTTTCCCAAAATTCCCAGCCAGACCGAGCGATTCCCCTTTCCCTAAAATTCTCAGCCCAGAAGGAAGCTATTCTCCTTTCCCCCAAATTCCCAGCCAGACCGATTCCACTTTACCTAAAATTCCCAGCCAGAGCGATTCTACTTTCCCCAAAATTCCCAGCCAGACCGAGCGATTCCCATTTCTCCAAAATTCCCAGCCCAGAAGGAACCGATTCTCCTTTCCCCAAAATTACCAGCCAGAGCAATTCTACTTTCCCCAAAATTCCCAGCCCAGGAGGAAGCGATTCCCCTTTCCCCAAAATTCCCATCCAGACAGAATGATTTCCCTTTCCCCAAAATTCCCAACGCGGCAGGAAGCGATTCCCCTTTCCCCAAAATTCCCATCCAGACAGAATGATTTCCCTTTCCCCAAAATTCCCAGCCCCGGCGGGAGCAGCCCCAGCCACGAGGCTCTGCTGGCCCTGCGGGGACAGGAGGTGACAGCTGCTCCAGGTGGGTGCGGTGGCCCAGGGGGTCAGGAATGCGGCAGGACCCGGGAAGGACATCCCGGGGCTGGCAGGGGGCTCAGGGGACCCGGGGGACATGGGGGGCTGGCAGCGGGTGGCCTCGAGGGCTCTCCTGCTTTGGATCTTCTTACTTGGAAGCGCTGCAAAGAGAGGGAGGCTCCGTGAGGCTGCAGGTGGCCCCAGGGGACACCGGGGGACTCCGTGAGGCTGCAGGTGGCCCCAGGGGACACAGGTGACACCCAGAGGCGCAGGGGACTCCAGTGGCACCGCGCTGCCCCGGGATCCAACAGCACCCAGTGGGATTTTGGGGTGAGTTTGGGGTCTCTCTGTCACTGCACGGCTCCGGGTCGATGTTTTTGGGTGTGGAGCAGAATTCCTGCTCCCACTGCTCCAGTGCGTTTGGGGACGCTGGGAGGAGCTCAGCAGTTTGGGGGAAGAAATGGAAGTTTTGGCTGCTGGCGCAGGGGGTTTTAGATAGATTATTTTTTTGCGTTTTGATTTTTAAAAAATGTTGCCTGTAGAAACACCAAAGCCCCTCCAGGCTGGGATGGCTGCAGCCCCTCTCACCGAGCTGGTGGCTGTGCAGTGACAGTGACAAACCGGAGCAGACAGCCCGGCAGCTCCGGATCTGCGTCCAGCCCTCTCTGCCTCTTGTGGTGCCTCATTCTCCCCCAGCTCCTCCACGATCCCAAACTCCTTCCCAGCCCAGCTCCTCCACGATCCCAGACTTCCTCCGTCTCCAGATCCTCCAGGATCCCCCATTTCTTCCCTCCCCAGCTCCTCCAGGACCCTCTTTTCCTTCCTACTCCAGCTCTTCCAGGATCCTTCATTCCTTCCCTCCCCAACTCCTCCAGAATCCCAAAC